>NW_006921872.1:2396389-2431312 GCF_000298275.1 Orycteropus afer afer | reverse complement strand
TAAAATCAACTATTCAGTCATTTAGTCATTCATTTAACAAAATACTGATATCTAGTCTAGGTCCCAGACATGTAGCAGTGAACAAGATAAAGTGTCTGCCCTCTTGGAGCTTACATTCCAATAAGGGAGACAGACAGTGAACAAATAAACAAGTAATTATATGTGTGATAATGAAAAAGAAAGTAGAGGAGGTAATTGAGGTAGCCTAAGGGTACTATTTTATATGTAGGAAGGTCAGCAAAGGACTCTTCAAGAAAGTGAAATATGAACAGATATCTTAGTGAAGTGAGAGGGTGATCCATGGGAAGTAGGAGAAGAGGTATTTTTCCAGGCAGAGAAGCTGCATGTCCAAAGAGCCAAGACAAAGATAGGCTTCATGTGGCTGTAGCCCAAAGGATGGGAGGTGAGGTCAGGGAAGTAGGCAGGGGCTACCTTACACAGCGGCTTACAGGCTACGGTGGGAAATGTACATTTTATTTTGAATTGGGAAGCCACTGGGTCATCTTGAGCAAGAAGGTGATGTGAAATAATTTTTATTTATAATATCTTATTCTTTGAGACATAGATGGAGGGGACTTTTGTTTTCCAAATGACTTTAAAATTACAACCACAATGTTAAGGAGACAAGAACGTATAAACTTGGGCCTTCTTATCTGTATCCAGTGTTAACTCTTGAAAGGTTCCAAGGGCAGTGCACATATGTTGACAATGTTTCATTACATTACAGATTCCAGACAAATGCAAGCCTTCTCCCTTAGCTGGAAGAAAATCCCTTGGAAGTAGTGAATATTGTGATGAAAAAAAGGTGTTTATAAAAAGATGTTCTTATTGAATATAATCACTTTGAAATTAATTAATTGATACCTCCCTCTTTTCCCAGAGGATTTGAAGTGAAAAGATAAAAATAGAAAAACAGAGTTGAGGGAATTGGCCTAAAGAGGAGAAGGGAAAGAATGGGGGATGGGGGGGAGGGGTGGGGCTCTCCAGAATAAATTCAGAAGGAAGAATAGTTTTTGTGGCATTGGAAGTGGCCAGTAAATATGGTCTAAAACCTCTTAGTGATCTAGTATCAAATTTGTAGCATCTATTCAATTGAAACAAACATACTGCTTCAGAAGAGTACTACCCTTTCTCATACTGAGACTTAAGAGGACTTCCTCCCACGGATCTTCATGGTGAAGATGACATGGAGTGTAATGAACAATGCACTCGGCTATACACATCACAGTAGATATGTTAATGAAGCTCGTATAGCTGTCCTTTATGAGCCCCATGCAAAAAAGCTTTGCAATTCAGTTCAAACAAACAAAACTGCTGCTTTATTGAGGCCCAAGAATCAAGCTCTCAGTCTCATTTAACTGTCAGAAAAATGGGAGACTCCCTGTCCATGAGGCATACATCATGAATATCATCACCTACAACCAAGGTCTCATAAGAATTAAATAGCAGAGGGCCCAGGGTTAAATTCCTGGTGATACAGCATTGTGAGTTAAGGCTTTGGACTTGACACTCAATCTCAGGTACAAATCCTGGTTCTGCTGCTTACTAGTGCTGTTCCAGGGGAAAGTTACTTAAGCTTCTGGAGCTACCATTTCCTCATCTATAAGTGAGAACGGTAACAGTACTTGTCTCATAAAGTTGCTATGGTGATTAGTTGAAATAATGCACATAGGACATACTCTTTGTGGTTTGTGATGGGGTGGATTGTCATTTTAACAATAATAATTTGGGGGCCGGTTGAAGGCAGATACAAAAATGTGCTGACTTAAAATTCTAATAAAGGTCCTTCACCAAAAAGAGGGAGAGCACCTATAGATAGAAACAGTGTTAGACATTAGTTACTTGGGTGGGAACAACGTATCAGTTACAGGCCCTCAGTAAACAGTCAAAAATCTGCCTAAAAGCTGAAATACAAGCAAAGCTGTTGGCATGTGTATACAAGAAACATGTATTTCTTGCACAATCACTGGTGGAGACATTAGTTTATAATCTCTAACCAGGGATACTAACATCCTCTACTCATTACTCTTTAAAATGTCCATTTAGGTCGTGATGAAGCAAAAGTAAAGCAAATTAAAAAGTATCTTCAGGCAGTAGGAATGTTCAGAGATTTCGGTGACTCCTCTCAAGACCCAGACTTTGCCCAGGTACGAGACAACCTTCCACCAAACATGTTTCCTCTTCTCAAGGCTGTGATTTTGGTTGTGTGTGTTTTTTCTTGAGGGTAGTACTTATAGGAAATTAGTCACTGCCAAATTAGGATGTTGTACAGAACAGGGTGTTAGAAGGCTGAAAAATCAAAAGGTTAAGGAAATTAAAACATAACAGAATAATGTAACTTTACATTCCTGATGACTTAGTCATTGTAAGTTAAATGTGCTTCCCCTTTTTGAACTACTGATCCTCTCTTATGTGGAAGATGGTTGAAAAGGACTTCACTAGAGGAACTAGAGCTATTAAAAAGCTAAGCCCATCATGATCTTCAAGGAGGAAAGAAGTTGGAGTGTGAACAGACTGATTAGTTCTATTTATCCAATGATAAGAGAGGGTCCTCCTTTCTTCTTGCCTTTATTTTCTAAAGTGCAAACTGAATTCACATTTTTGCCTGCAGCCACGGTTGGAGAGTAAACTAGATATGGGACCCTTGTTTTATTTCATGTTACATTGAGGGAAGGAACTAGTTAATTAGATTAAGTTAGGCCCATTTCCTGGCATTGATGGTTTACTGGCGGCATCCCTCACAAATCACCATTTTTGTTGTTGTTATGTGCCCTCAAGTCGTTGAGTCAGACCCGACTCATAGCGACCCCTCCTTGGGTTTCTGTGGCAGTATTACAACGGAAGTAAATTGCCCAACCTTCATTCTGAGGAGTGACTGGTGGGTTTGAACCGCCAGCCTTCCGGTTAGCAGTCAAGTGCTTTAGGCACTATGCTACCAGAGCTCCTACAAATCACCATAGAAGAAGTATAATGGTTTATGTATCATTTCAATAGAAAACCCAATGCTAACTTAAATGATAAAAAGAATGTATGAGCTTATACAAGGCTGAATGAGTGGAGGACACTGGACAGCAACTTCAACATCCACCTTGGTCTTTCTGAGAGGTGGCAGGCTTCCTGTCTGTTCTGTGTAACTTAATTGTTCACCTGGATTTTGGGAAATCAGTCATTCAAGTGTAAAGAAGGACATCAGCTTCCTTGTTTTGTTGGTTTATTTGTTTTTATAGTGGTGGTATAAATTCTCTTACATTGTTTATATTCTTTGTGGGTATAATACGAATTCTGCAGTTTGTTTTCTTTTGGGTGAACAGGTTGTGGAATTAGATTTGAAAACAGTAGTACCTTGCTGCAGTGGACCCAAAAGGCCTCAGGATAAAGTTGCTGTGTCTGACATGAAAAAGGACTTTGAGAACTGCCTTGGAGCCAAGGTAGGGGCTTGGGAAAGGCATGTTGAAATCCTCCCTGACCCCACCCCATGGTGAGTTTCTATATGCCCAGTCTTCCTTTCACACCATTTGCTTCTAAGCTTGGCACCGAGGGTGTGACTTCTCTGTTCTCCTTAATGACTCCCATTAACTAAGGGCCAGTTTCCTTAAAGCACATGACCATCTGTAAACACAGCTCAACCCACCTTTTTAACCATGGCGCTTGCCACATTGTTCACTGGACTCCCAAGCTTTTCTGGCCATTGTTCTTTTGTTCATGCCGCTCTTACTCGCTGTCTGAATGCTTCTTCGAAATCTGTGCATGTCCCAATCTATCCACCCCTTAAGGCTCAATTCAGATACCAGCTCCTCTGCAATGTGGTCTCAGAATCTCATACAGAAAGTCATCTTTCCTCATTTGAGACTTCACAACACTTGATCTAAAAACTGCCTTCTCTAACTTAACATTGGTACTTTATGTTGTTTGCATGTCTGATTTCTCTTACAGGTTTAAGGTTTAAGGATATAATTTGTCCTGGAATCAACTTTGGATCCAAATGACTTGTGTACAATGGATACTCAGTGAACATTTCCCAAATAAGTGGATGTGTGATACATTTTATCCATGGGATACAAGCATTATACCACATACTCAGCTGGGCTTACATTATTGATCACAGTTAGCGAAATCTGGCCAAACTGGCACCTTGTCCTAAATTTCCATAGCGTTAGAATCAGTAATCTCAGCCTGTACAATACGTGTTCTATTTGCTAACTTTGAACTAGATCTGTAGTTTATGCATTTCCATTTTTAAGGTGGGAAGGAAGAAGTTGTTAATCATGCAGAGTAGAGTAAGATTCACACACGATGGTTGCCTTTTGTAGAGCTTTAAGGAGAGTAAAGAGAACTTCACTTTGATCTTTCTGTAATAAGTCAGAGCTTGCTAGCCAAAATATTTATGTTTTGGCCTTTAAAATTATAGTTAACAAAATCGTTCCTGTTCCAAAGTGA
This sequence comes from Orycteropus afer afer, assembly GCF_000298275.1. NCBI lineage: Eukaryota > Metazoa > Chordata > Mammalia > Tubulidentata > Orycteropodidae > Orycteropus > Orycteropus afer. The sequence continues at coordinate 2,426,875 of NW_006921872.1, read as the reverse complement.
GAACTTTTGCCATATATATTTTTTTCTTTCTGTAGCAAGGGTTTAAAGGATTCCAGATCGCTCCGGATCATCATAACGACCACAAGACATTTATCTATAATAATAGTGAATTCACACTTGCTCATGGTTCTGTGGTCATCGCTGCCATTACGAGCTGCACAAACACCAGTAACCCCTCTGTGATGTTAGGGGCAGGTAAGTGCATTTGAATCCATCCCCAAGGTCATGTGGACATGTAGGTGGAAACTTTTTTAAGACGTGTCTCAGGCAGGGGCTTAACCAGGTTGTACATGTACTTCCCTGAACCTTGTCTTTTCCAGATATGGAGATTTACTGGCCCACGTACAGCTACACAGAAATTATGGTCCAGTGAAAATATTTAAAACAAAACATATAACACATAATACTCTTTCCCTTTGGGATTAACACAGAAAATAAGTAGAGAAAAGCAAAGGAAGCCAATTTCCTGATAAAGCCTAGAACGTTGTGTTAGACTTCAGAAGAAAAACAACTCTTTCCATGTTACAGAATTTGTTCTTTGCTGAAAACTTCTGCTAGGGTTTTTTTTTTTTTTTTTTTTTTAAGTAGTAGCAGAATTTAGGATCATCTTTGCACTGACAGTGGTGTCTGAATTAGGGCACAGGGCAGTGGTTGATAAAACTCAGTGGACCTGACCTGTTATGCAATTCTAGTTAAGTAGTTAATATTTACATGCAGACTTTCACTAATACAATGTCTCTTTAGCTTCCAAATTTTCAATCATTGCCAAAAGTTTCGCTTGAGTCCACAGACCAGAAGTACACAAGTGTTCATCTGTTGCTACATAAGCTTTCTTTGTCTGGTGCAATACAGTTTTCTTAAGACAAGTCACCAGTATGTCTGTAGCTTTTTGACCCTTTGTATCCCCACTCTTTATTTCCTGTCTGCTTCTGTAATACTTCTAAGACTTAACCCTCATTATTCCAGTAACAGTTTCTGTATTGCCAAAACAAACAGTGGCCCAGGGACTCTTGATCTTCTGCTTCAGGATTGTCTGTGGACTAGATTTTTACTTCTAGGCTACGATATTCCTCACCAACTAGTGTGCGTGAATATATTTTCAGAAAGGACCCTCCAGTGATAGTTTTTAGCCAAAGAAAACATAATTAGAAAGATCACTCTCCCTCAAAAATTAAAAGCTCATTCTATAACCTAAATGGTCTTAGATTTCTCTCTTTAAATAATAATAATAACCCATTTCTTTCTTCATTTCCATGATAAATCTTGAGTTTATTATGTACATACAAATGATTTGGGGCCAGTGAGCTTGTGGTTTCTGTTAGGAGAAACAGCAGAAAGCCCCCACATAAGGGACTTTGTCAGGCAGTGGCAAGAAATGCAGTCTGCTAAGTCAGTCTCCTTCCTGGACTATCCATGGCACTTAGAGCAGGCAGCCACCCACAACTTTTTCTGTGTTTACCATTTCACAGGATTGTTAGCAAAGAAAGCTGTGGATGCTGGCCTGAGTGTGAAGCCTTACATCAAAACTAGCCTGTCCCCTGGAAGTGGTGTGGTCACCTACTATCTGCGCGAAAGCGGAGTCATGCCTTACCTGTCTCAGCTTGGGTGAGGGAGAGTTTCCTTTCGCACCATTGCTTTTGTCCCATCTTTTTCTACATGTATCTTGCTATATAGCACCTTGTAACAAATGTTAACTAATAGAATCTAATTGGGTATCCTTTGTCAGGTGGTAAGTAGACTTAAAGGAGTCCCTGGGTGGTGCACACTGTTAGTCACTTGACTATTAACCCAAAGGTTGGTAGTTTGAACCCACCCAGAGGTGCCTCGGAAGAAGACATGACAACTGTGGAGTGTGGTTCTACTCTACAACACATACAGTTGCGGTGAGTTGGCATCATCTTGGCGGCAACTGGTTTGGTGTTTTATTTTTCTTTTTCAAAGCAGATTTAAACCCTTACATTGTACCTGAGTGGCCCTTCTGTATAGTTGTACTGATTGTTCATCACACAAGGTGCCTAGAGGAGGAGGAAGTGAGGGTTGAAGTTGACCCTGGACTCTGGTGTGTGCTACACCTTCTAGAGGAGGGGCTACCTTTTCTCTTTTACACAGAGGTACACTGTGGGCTGGCAATAGTTCTGCAACCCACAGTCTATCCTTTGATGTAAAAATATTTACCATGGCTGAAAACATTCTTTCTTGAGGTCAATTAATTAGTGGTTTTTTGCCTACATAGTTTCCCCTAACTTTCCCATTAATTCCTAATTTGGATAATGTAGAATTTATTCATGGAGTTCTGGTAGCATAGTGGCCAAGGCACTTTACTGCTAACCAGAAGGCTGGCGGTTCAAACCCACCAGCCACTCCTCGGAAGGAAGATGGGGCAATCTACTTCTGTAGTGATACTGCCTCGGAAACCCAAGGAGGGGTCGCTATGAGTCGGGTCCGACATAACAACAACAACATAAAAACCAAAGTCCTTGTGATTATTACAGTAGAAGTAGTGAATAGAGATTTCAATGGCATATCTGATTTCACCTTGTAAAAATTCTAGGTCATTCAGTTGTTGTTAGCTGCTGCTGAGTCGGCCTCCAATTCATGCCGACCCCATTCACAACAGGATTGGACCATTAGCTGGTTTTCAGAAGTAGATCACCAGGCCTTTCTTCCTAAATTATTCAGTTACACCCTTTTTTATAAGTAAAAAATATAGATAGTACTTCTTAGATATACTTCAACTAATTGCCCCTAAGAATGAACACATTATAAAACTAGCAGTGTTTTAAACTTATCTTATGCAGTGTTGTTCCCTTTAGATCAAGGTCATCCGAAACTACAACCAGCAGTAGCGCTTTCTGAGAGTTGACTGACTTCTTGTGTTTCTCTTTGGCATGTAGGTTTGATGTGGTGGGCTATGGCTGCATGACCTGCATTGGCAACAGTGGGCCTTTACCTGAACCTGTAGTAGAAGCTATCACACAGGTATTTATAGAGGAAACTGTGGGTCTTCAGAGCTGTTGGTTTTTGTTTTTTCATTTTTCATATAATGTGTCATAAAAACGATGGCAATTTCAAGAAGGTCCAAGGAAGCAGGGGATGTGGGTAAAAGTATAGTCTTTGGAGTCAAGTTAAACTTATTAATTCTATCACCTGGGGCAGATTAATGCTGGTTTTGACGGTAAGGGGCTCCAGAATGGTTTGTTCCTTGTAACTTTAAAATCAGTTCAAAGTCAGACAAGCCTCCACACAAATGGATCTAAATTGCATTGGCTTGATTTGGTCCCATAAAATTTATAGCCTTGAGAAAGACTATTTGGTTTGCTTCACCTTGATTATAGAATCCACGTAAATCATTGCAGTCTCCTTTACCCTCCAACTTTTAGCTTCTTCCCCTTGTTCTTATGCCTCAGGCAGCAATAACCAAGATGTTTCCTTCTGACCTGTAACCTGCTATTTTCTCATGAGCAGAAGACACTGAGTATGTCTCAGCTTCTTCTGACTCAGAGCCCTTTACACGGATGCCTTTGCATATTCTTCTTCGCTACACTAGGGGAGGATCAAATAAAAGGGCAACTGAAATAGCTCCATCCATGTGATGTGAAAACTTTTGCAAATGGCCTAAGACAAGAAGTCTTAATGCTGTCTTATCTTTGTGACTTGATTTTTCTCTTGCCTTCCACAGAGAGACCTTGTAGCTGTTGGGGTACTATCAGGGAACAGGAATTTTGAAGGTCGAGTCCATCCCAACACCCGGGCCAACTATTTAGCCTCCCCACCCTTAGTAATAGCATATGCAATTGCTGGGACCATTAGGATCGACTTTGAGAAAGAGCCATTGGGTAAGATTTTATTTATACGGTTAAATTTTTTTTCCAGTGAATTTAAAAATATTACTAAAAGAAAGTTACTCTTTTCCTTAATAAAAAATAAAGCTTAGAAAAAAATATAGAACGAAATTCAAAAATCATAAAAAGCCCAGATTTACTGGTGTGATAGATGATAGAATCCCTGTGACTGTGGCCCTTACACACCTTCAAACTGGGAACTGACCCACCCCAAGGATTACTTTGCAACTGAACAACAAACAGGCCTATAAAATGAACAGTAATGCTCATGGGAAATGAACCCCTCAGAACAATTAACCATATGAATCCACAAGGGCACCATTTGCCCCAAAACAGCTCAGAAGCCAGGAAGGGGCAGGGAATAAGGATGAATGGATACAGGGAACCCAGGGAGGAAGTGGAAGAGTGCTGCTACATTGAGGGGATTGCAACTAATGTTACAAAACAAGATGTATATAAATTGTTGAATGGAAAACAAATTTCCTCTTTAAACTTTCACCCAAGCCACAATAAATAATAATGATAATAAAAAGACTTAATACAAAATAAATCATAGAATCTCCGGAGATAAGATGCGATTCAGAATCTTTTCATAGCTAAGAGCTAAATGAAATAATCAAACAAAAACTTACTAAAATGTGTAAAGGATTTAAATACCAGAAGCACAAGTGATCTTGCTATACTGGCTTTTTTTTCCAGATTTTCTCTCTTTCTAAACCAAACCAAACCAAACCCACTGCCATCAAGTTGGATTTGACTCATAGCAACCCCTCCTTAGGTTTCCAAGGCGGTATCATTACAGAAGTAGATTGCCTAGCCTTCCTTCCCAGGAGTGGCTGGTGGGGTTTGAACTGCCAGCCTTCTGGTTAGCAGTCAAATGCCTTAGACACTACGCCACCAGAGCTCCCAGTATTAAAGCAGTATCTATTATTAGATTAAAGCAGTAGCTAGAAAGAGAGAGGGAGCTCTGGTAGCATAATGCCTAAGGCATTTGACTGTTAACCAGAAGGCTGGCAGTTCAAACCCACCAGCCACTCCTCAGAAGGAAGGTTGGGCAATCTACTTCTATAGTGATACCACCTCAGAAACTCAAGGAGGGGTCGCTATGAGAAGGATCTGACTCGACAGCAGTGCATTGCTTTAATATACTCTCTATGGGAACCAAACAAAAAAAACCAAACCCACTGCCATCAAGTTGATTCCTACGCATAGCAACCCTACAGAACGGATTAGAACTGCCTCATAGGGTTTCCAAGGCTGTAAATCTTTACAGCAGAGTCCCTCATTTTTCTCCAGTAGAGTAACTGGTGGGTTCGAACCGCTGACCTTTTGGTTAGCCAGCAGATGCCTTAACCACTGTACCACCAAAGCTCCTTTCTGTAGGAACAAATGCCAGATATTTAAAGTTCTCAAAATTCAGGGGGAAATGATGCCTTGTTTCCTTTTCTGTAGTCTTCTTACTCCCTACACTGTCCTCAGTCTACTCTAGGCAGATTGTTGTTGTTGTTGTTTTTATGTGGACGACTCATAGGGACCCCTCCTTGAGTTTCTGAGGCAGTATCACTATGGAAGTAGATTGCCCAACATTCCTTCCAGAGGAGTGGCTGGTGGGTTTGAACTGCCACCCTTCTGGTTAGCAGTCAAGTGCCTTAGGCATTATGCTACCAGAGGCAGATTAGATAATGGGAAAACAATGGCATTTAAATTTACTTGTAGCAAATCAAAACTTTAGAGGAATGTAATAATTAAAATGGGGTATTAGGTGAAGTTTTTCTCCTTAATAAATATTTTTCCCCCAGGGGTAAATGCAAAGGGTCAACAGGTATTTCTGAAAGACATCTGGCCGACCAGAGACGAGATCCAGGCAGTGGAGCATCAGTATGTCATCCCTGGCATGTTTAAGGAGGTCTATCAGAAAATAGAGGTGAGGTCCCTCACAACCCCTCCCCCCCAAGTATCTAAGAGAGAAAGTTGCTCCTTTGTGTCATTTCTGCAGAAGCTGAGGCTAATGGGATGTTAGCCATGATACACCATAGAAAGTAACAATTATTTTTTTCAGATAACTAGAAAGCAATTCTCAATCATTTCTCTACTGTGCTTTACATTTTTACAAACCTCATACTCCCTAGATCTTCCCAGATTTGGACAAGCAGATGGCAGCCTCATAAGGAAAGACCTCAAGTTACGTATGATTGTTGGCCAGCCCTTTATAACTCCACCCTTTTCTCAGAATTGGTTGAGACATCTTGTGGGGCTGTGTCACTGAGGTTGAGGGCCCCTGATGTCACTGCTTTGTGTCACTGAGGTTGAGTCAATTGGCTGAATTCACCTCTCAGATTGCATTATTTAGATGCTGTTTTAAAAATGGAAGTGGGGGGTGGGAAACCCTTCATGAAGAAGTGCCAAACTTCCTGAAATAAATAAAACTTTCTGTGCATTTTTCAGATAGGAGAAAAATATATGGGACTCAGTTTCTGAGACTCTTGGATATTAGTCCTTTCACCTCTTTCTGTGTTGGGCTGATCCAAGGGCCTCTGGAGGTGATAGGTTGAAATGAGACAGCAGAGATGGCTAGCAGAGGGCAAAATGGGGATCATAGGTAAGCCCCACACCCACACCCAGCTGTTCATTGGGAAATGGGATGAGGAAGTTTGATAGGCATTGAGCTAAATGCATTTCTCCAAAGGTTGTGTTAATGTGCCTATGGAGAGAATTCAAGCTGATTTTAATGCAGAGTAGCTGTCATTTGCTATTTAGTGTCCTTGGGACCTGGAAATCCACTTCTCAAAATGTCCAGAGAGTATAAAATTTTCCCCTGGGTGCAATCATGTAAGTTATATGTAAGTGTACTTTTAGTCATCTGTTACTTTGCAACAAACTACCCTAAAACAATTTCTTATCTCACAGTTTCTGGGGGTAAAGATACCAGATGTGGCTTAACTGGGTATCTCTATCTTCACAAGGCTCCAAACAGGTGTCCTCGTGTCATCTAGGGCTGCAGTCTCATTGGAAGGCTCACCTAAGGCAGGATCCACTTCTAAGCTCAGTTCTTGGCAGGATGGTTGGACTGAGGGCCTCATTGACTGTTTCTCATTGACTGTTAGCGAGAATCCTCACTCTTCACAGGACAACTCACAACATGGTAGCTGGCTTCCATCAGTAAACAAGAGAGGGTGGGAGAGACTGAAACCAGAACCTCTTTATAACCTAATCTTAAAATGAATCCCTTCGTTCAGCCTACACTCAACAGGAGGGACCACAAAAGGGTAGGAATAGCAGGAAGTAAGATCATTAGAGGCCATTTTAGTGGCTGCCTACTATAGTATTTTTAAGTCATTTACATGGAATTATCTTGTAATAAAGAAACTCTTGTATCTGACTATTAAGAATATTTTTATTGTATTCTCAACTTGAATATATGTTTTATGTTTACCCGTTAAATTTTCTCTAGAATGGAATGTGATTGTATCTGCCTTTGTTTTTTTCCAAGACTGTGAATGAAAGCTGGAATGCCTTAGCAGCCCCATCAGAGAAGCTGTATTGCTGGAATCCCAAATCTACCTACATTAAATCACCACCATTCTTTGAAAATCTGGTATGACTTTTACCGGGGGAAAAAAAAGTTCTCCAGCTTTCTTTCCTTATAAAAACTGCCTTATTGCCCTTGCTTTGACTAACCATTTAATTAAAACCCTTGCAAATCCAAACAGATGAAGTGGGGGGCATTTTAGGAAGCTGGGATATTTGGTAATAGTGGACCTAAAATTTCTCTGTCCAGTAGTTCTGTGTGGCTGTGTAGAAACACTCTGGTGATCAAATACTACCTAGGCATAGACTCAGTGACCCTGAAGGACTGCAGTATTCAAATCTTAGACTTTTGAAAACAAGGAAAATCTTACCTGATAATGATGATCAAGGAGTCCATGCTTCTTGGGTTAGCAGTCAAATGCCTTAGGCACTATGCCACCAGAGCTACCGTGACCTAATACACCAGTATTTATCAGAGTTAGTGGTTCCCAAATCTGACTGTAAGCAAGAATTATCTGGGGAGATAAAAATTCCTGGTTCCCACACCCACCTCTTGCATCAACTTCTTCACGTAATAAGCTTTTTAGATCACTGTGGGAGGGGATGAGAGCAGCATAAGCCAGGATTCCAGTTGGCTTATTCTCCCCTCCCACGGTGAAACTGTGAAGTTCTGCAAGTGTGACAAGACACAGTGTCATTTGCAGCTGCGTCCTTGTTGCTTTTGAAAGGATTATGCTGATGCTTCACTTTCCCTTCACAGATGCTATATGAATATTTTAAGTAAATTCTCCTTCCTTTTCTAAGCATTCTGATAAAATCAAGAAAACTAGAATTTTCTGTGCTTTGATACAGGACTGTCATCTAGTTCAGGTCCATGGCTTGCTACTGTTAAGGCTCACCTGTAAGTTGTTAGAGAAAACCTGGATGCTGACTTTTTCTTTTCTTTTCTAGACTTTAGATCTTCAGTCTCCTAAATCTATAGTGGATGCCTATGTGCTGTTAAATTTGGGAGACTCTGTAACAACTGACCACATCTCTCCAGCTGGAAATATTGCAAGAAACAGCCCTGCGGCTCGCTACTTAACTAACAGAGGGTAAGTGTGAGTGAGGGAGGCAAAGACTAATGACAAAAATAAGGGTGAATGAGGCCACTGTTCTTCCTTTCACACATGCATCTCTTTGGAATCAGACTCAGTTTCTACTGAACCATGTGCTTGAAAACCTTCTGCTCTTGCTGTATCTGCTTAGCAGCTTTCACTGGCGAACCTGTCAGCACAAGAGGATGACCTTCTTTTGGATCCGTGTACTCACTGAACTCAATTGTTATCCCTGCCTTCAGATTGGCTAACTGTTGAAGTACAAGGCTTTGCCTTTAACTTGGGGCATAGCCTGGTTACATTTCAGGCACAGGGCAGGGATATAACCTGAACTTCATTAACATATCCAGGTTGAGAGACCTGTTTATGAAGGAACTGCTTCAAACATTTTCAGTTCAAACATACATTCCTCAATCCTTTGTTGTTGTTGTTGTTGTTGTTTGCCGTTGAGTCGGCCCGACTCATACCGACCCCTCCTTGGGTTTCCGAGGCAGTATCACTATGAAAGTAGGATTGCCCAACCTTCCTTCCGAGGACTTTAGTCATATATTAATATTAGCAGGTATTACACCAGTATTATCTACCATGACCTCAAACTCGCAAAAAACCAAACTCACCGCTGTCAAGTCGATCCCAACTCATTGCGATCCTTTCTTGGGTTTCTGAGGTGGTATCTCTGCGGAAGTAGATGGCCCAATCTTCCTTCCAAGGAGTGGCTGGTGGGTTTGAACTGCCAGCCTTCTGGTTAGCAGTCAAATGCCTTAGGCACTATGCCACCAGAGCTACCATGACCTAATACACCAGTATTTATCAAAGTCACTGGTTCCCAAATCTGACTGTAAGCAAGAATTATCTGGGGAGATAAAAATTCCTGCTTCCCATGCCCACCTCTTGCATCAACTTCTTCAGGTAATAAGCTTTTAGGCAATCCCAATACAAATTTGAGGAACAGAATCTAGACACTGTTATTTTAGATTTGTGTTTCTTGACCTCTTTTAAGATGTGGACTGTTTAAGGAATTGAGTGAAAGTAAATATAACTCCTTTCCAGTAAAATACACATACCCACAACATTTGGATATAAATTCAGGGTTTGTGGACACACACGGCTGCTCCTGAAGCCCCTTCATAGACTCTCAGTCCTCACATTGGATCTAACCATTAAATCACATTGACATACCCCACCACCAGCATTCTAAGCAACAGCCCAGGGAACGTGTCACTCCATTAATTGTAGGATGTTTTTTCTGACATCACACAGTTTCCTTGCATTGGGACCCATAGGCAAGGTTGCCTGGCTTTAGGACCAAGAATACCCATGCTGGTTCTGTGGCACTCTTTGTTGTTAATCTTATAAAAATGGTCAGTGATGTTGCCATTCAAGTGTCTTCCCTTTGCACTGAGTTCCTGATAACATGGGGACAAATGTGAATCTATCTCTGGCTAGTTTATAAAATGTAATTTGCTACCTTGCTGAATAAATAAATAAGCTTATTAGAATTATTCTGATTTTTCTTCCCAGATTTGTAAGAAATTTTCTGCCTTTCACCACCCCACTTCTCACCTCTCACTCTCCCTCAGTGGAGGCAATGGGCAACTTTTCTGCCTTGGAGAACAATGCTTAATAGTTTTAGAGAAATAGCTAGGTTAATGAATTGTTATTTCTTTCTCTTATTTTCTTTTATTTCTTTCTAAGCTGAGTTTAATCTTCACTTGGTTGACTAAACTAACTCCTCTCCTTCTTTTTATTAGCCTGACTCCACGAGAATTCAACTCCTATGGCTCTCGCCGAGGTAACGACGCCATCATGGCAAGGGGCACATTTGCCAACATTCGCTTGTTAAACAAATTTTTGAACAAGCAGGCACCACAGACTATACATCTGCCTTCTGGAGAGATTGTGAGTATTGTCTCTTTGCTGCTTGCAGTAACCAGCATTTGCTAGGCTCTGGGTGGTTGGATATTACATAGTTAGTTTCCTTTTGTTCTTAATTTTTCTTCACAGCTCTGTCCTGTCTCTAGCTTCCTATAGTCCCTCTTGCCAGGTGTCCATTTGTGTGGGATTTATCATTGATGGAGGTGCTCTTTAACCTGCAAAATCTCTTCCTGCTTAGAGATTTGGTATCATACTTTAAAATCTAGCTTCCAGGGAGTTGTGCTTAAAACAAAACTCTGAATAAAATTTCATCAGTTGAAAGTATTTGGGAGAGATGTTCTAGGCTAAAAATTAGAAGATATTTATCAAGAAATGCATGTTGCCCATGACCATGTATAGGGTTGGCAGGTGATGTTTCTACATTCGTATTTGTATGTGCTATAAGAATGCCTGGGTGTGGTAGAGCTGACAAGGGACAGGGTTGTGGTGGCCTCTTGGCCACAGCCAGTTACCCTGAGGGAGCAAGTAGTTGGACCTGTGGGCTTGGGATCATGGTCGCAGGGGACATGAAGCTCAACTGACATAACATACTACCCAAAAACATTGTTCTACATCCTACTTTGGCGAGTAGCGACTAGGGTCTTAAAAGCTTGCAAACGGCCGTTTAGTTGCAACAATGGGTTTCTCCTCATCCAGAGCAAAGAAGTATGAGGAAAAACAAAGATACATGGAAACAATTAGTCCAAGGGACTAGTAGACCATGTGATCTTCAGCCTAGATGACTATGCTACCAGAAGAACTAGATGGCACTCAGCTACCACTGTTAACCACTCTAAGGGGGATTGGTGAAGAGATACTAGATAGAGTGGGAGAACAATGTGCAACAGAACTTAAAATCATTAAAAAAAAGACCAAGTTTGCTGGTCTGATAGAGCTTGGTGAGACCCCTGAGACTATGGCCCCTAGTTACCCTTCAGGTCTGGAACTGAACTCACTCCTGTGACTTCCAGCCAAACAACAGACAGGCATATGGGGTAAATATTTACATCAGGTAGATACACTCCTTGGAACAATTAGTGAATTGTGAGAGAACAGAAGAGCAGTGTTTGCACAGGGAGCTAGCTTGGTGGAGCGGAACTGCATGGGAAGAAAGGACACAGGGAAGAGGTAACTACAGAAAACTTAAAAAAAGAAAAATGCTATTGAATGACCTTGTTAGCATTTAATTTAGTTCACTGTATCCACTTTACTAAAAAAGGAGGTTAGGTAGAGACCCTACCAGGCCTGCAAGGGTCCCAATTGGAGTCAGCTTGAGTTGGAATATTATAGCTAGAATATTTGTTTATAGATTGGAGATATGTAAGAGATGGGGAAAGCCTGTACTTTGACTCAATCAAACCTAGGTTCATATCCCAGCCCCACCTCATACCAGCTAAGAACCTTCAGTAAGATATTTCCCTCTCCAAACCTCATTTTCCTTCCCTGTAAAGAGAAACTATACCAATATATAACTTACACACTCCCTTCTTGGTTTTAAACCATGCAGTGTCCCCTTATTCTGTTTGAACAGCAGCCTCCTGGTCTATGTACAGGTTCCTCTTGAGCACAATTAAGTGTTCTGTAATTCCCATTCTTCTCAAAGTTATCCATAGTTTTTTTATGAGCCACACAATCGAATGCTTTTGCGTAGTCAATGAAACACAAGTAAACATCTTTCTGGTATACTCTGCTTTCAACCAAGATCCATCTGATATCAGCATTCGATTGTGTGGATCATAACAAATTATGGATAACATTGAGAAGAATGGGAATTCCAGAACACCTAGCTGTGCTCATGAGGAACTTGTACATAGACCAGGAGGCTGTTGTTCAAATAGAACAAGCCTGAGAGTCTTATGATACAACTATATCATAATTTTAGCCAAAAAAAAAAAACCTATATCATAGGACTCTGAGGCTTAAAACACCTAGCACTGTGTCTAGCACATGTAGTTGATCTTCAGTGCCAGTTCCCTTCCCAGTGAGTACTACAAAACTGCTTGAAAACTCTTACATCTATCTGAAAAATAACTGCCCTCCTCTCAATTTATTTAAAAATAACGATAGCTAATATTTATGCAGAATTTACTATATTCCAGGTACTATACTAAGCTCTCTGCATATATTAACTTAATTAGTCATCAAAAAACACTTTTATGTAAGGTTCATAATTATCTATGTTTTAAATTTAGAACCCAAAGCACAGAATGTCATATGGCTCCCTAAAGTCACACAATGGAAAAGCTTCAAGTAGGAGAGGCTAGCGTAGGCAAAAGCCCCTTTCTATCTATCCCTTGTGAGCCCCTCCCCTCTCCTTTCTCTTTAATAAACTTTGGTTCATGTGGGGAAAAAAAAAAAGCTTCAAGTGGAACTCAAGGAATCTAACTTCAAAGTCCACACTATTTACTACCACGTATACTGTCTCAGTTACAACTGAGATTACATTTTTTGCAAAACAAACTCTTCATAGATAATCATTGATCAGTCAGCCTCACATATTTATAATCCCTTCCATGACAGAGAACATCTAGTCAGATGTATATTGCCTCATCTTAAATAGAAGACAGAGTCAGGGATGAACAGACATTTGAGACAAGTTTTGCAAGACAGGCCTAGACAAAGAACAGGGAAGGGAAAAAAAGGAAAGAAAACAGACAGTGCAAATATATATATTTATTAATAAATATGTATATATATATATATATTATTCTCCTCAGAGAGATGAGATGATTTCCTGTTGCTATAAAATACCAATCAGAGGATAAGAAAGAGCTTTTTAAATTTAAAAGAAATTTTAAAATTTAGCCAGAAAAAAAAAAATCAAAGGAAAAGTTGATTAGTTGAGAAAATCTTCCAGAATGTACAACAGAAATGCAAAGATACGGAAAATTAGAAAATGTAAGAAGAGTAATGATGCCGCACTAGAGGCACTCACTCGGTTATGCCAAGAGATTTGGAAGACAATTACTTGGTCAACTGACCAAGATATGGAAAAGATGCATATATATACCCATTCCAAACAAAGGTGATCCCACAGAATGTGGAAATTACCGAACAATGTCATTAGTATCACACACAAGTAAAATCTTAGCGAAGATAATTAAAAAACGATTACTGCAGTATATTGACACAGAACTTTCAGAAATGCAAGCTGGATTCAGAAGAGGACATGGAACAAGGGATCATTGCTGATGTCAGATGGATCTTGGCTTAAAGCAAAGTATACCAGAAAGATGTTTACTTGTGTTTCATTGACTATGCAAAAGCATTCGATTGTGTGGATCATAAAAAATTATGGATAACATTGAGAAGAATGGGAATTACAGAACACTTAATTGTGCTCATGAGGAACTTGTACATAGATAAGGAGGCTGTCATTCGAACGGAACAAGGGGACACTGCATGGTTTAAAATCAAGAAGGGAGTGCCTCGGGTTTATACCCTTTCACCGTACTTATTCAGTCTGTATGCTGAGCAAATAATCTGAGAAGCTGGACTTTACGAAGAAGAACATGGCATCAGGATTAGAGGAAGACTCATTAACAATCTGTGATATGCTGATGACACAACTTTGCTTGCTAAAAGTGAGGATGACTTGAAACACTTACTGATGAAGCTTGAAGACTGCAGTTGCAGTGTGAATTACACCTCAATATAAAGAAAACAAAAATCCTCACAATGGGACCAATAGGCAGCATCATGATAAATGGAAAAAAGATTGAAGTTTTCAAAGACTTCATATTACTTGGCTCTACAGTCAATACCAATGGAAGCAGCAGTCAAGATATCAGACATCGTATAACATTGGGCAAATCTGCTACAAAGGACTTCTCTCAAGTGCTGAAGAGCAAAGATGTTTTCTTAAAGACTAAGGTGCACTTGATACAAGCCATGGTATTTTCAGTCAACTCATATGCATGTGAGAGCTGGACAATTAAAAAGGAAGACCAAAGAAGAGCTGATGCTTTTGAGTTGTGGTGTTGTTGAAGAATGCTGAAAGTACTGTGGACTGCTAAAAGATCTAACAAATCTGTCCTGGAAGAAGTGCAACCGGAATGCTTCTTGGAAGTGCGAATGGCCAGACTTCGTCTCACCTACTGTGGTCATGTTGTAAGAAGAGACCATTCCCTAGAGAAGGATGTCATGCTTGGCAGAGTGGAGGGACAACAAAAAAGGGGAAGGCCCTCAAGGAGATGGATTGACACAGTGGCTGCAGCGATGGGCTCGGGTATGGCAAAGATCGTGCGGCTGACGCAGGACCGGGCAGTGTTTTGTTCTGCTGTACGTGAGGTTGCTATGAGTCGGAGACGACTCGACGGCACCTAACAACAACAAGAGTAAAGGCTGAACTGCATTCAGAAGGCCCAACATCTGCTAAAAAGAGAACAGAGGAAATGGAGGAGAGGAAATTATCAAGAAATAATATAAGAAAAAATCCCAGACTGAAGGATCCAAGACTCCAGATTGAAAAGGGCCCACTGAATGTCCAGCCAAATGAATAAAAAGACCCACTCCAGGTCCACCTCATGGTGAAATTAAGAACAAGGATAAGGGAGAAGTTCTAAAAACTTCTGAGGGTTGGGGGGAGCAGCTTCCATACAGTGAGTGGGGATCAGAAATGCACCAGACTTCTCAACAGCACTGGAAACTTAGACTGAGGAAAATTATTTATGCCCAAAAAGTTTATGCCCATCATAGTACCAAGCAAGTGAAAGTAATGACACATTTGGATGTTCAAAGCTTCAAAAACATCCATAATCACTACTCAGTGAATGTGTTTCACTAAAAGGAGGGAGTAAACCAAACAAGAGGAAGACATGGGATCCAGGAAACAGAAATGAAGGGAATCCCCAGGATGTTGATGAAAGAAGATACCTCTATAACAGCATTGGTCTGAGAGCTATCTGTCCCGATTGGAACATGACCAAGGGCTCTAGCTAGGAGTGAGAGCTCCATGAAAAAGACTTAAAATAATAGATTACCTAGTAAGTTTGAATGTCTTTAGAGAAGGTTTGTACTTTAGGCAGAGCACTTAAGGACTGATGAATAGATAAGGACATCGACATAGGTGATCAAAAAAATGAGAATTATTAACTCCGTGGAAAATTTTTTAAGTTGCCCAAGAGAGGAAATCATAGTACATTACATGCCTCAGCTGCAAATACATAATCATAAAAATGTAAACATCAAATAATGCCTTATCAAATATTATGGCATAACTATATTGGGAGATTGAGGAGAAGGGAAGTCTGTGTTTGGTGGTAGGGAGGAGATAGTGGTTAAGAAAACTAACTCCTCATCATAGCAAGAACTTGATATATAACAAAAATGGAGAAATTAAGAACTAGTAGTATAAACATAACCCCTAGATATAGAGGCAAAACAGCAGAAGAAACAGCTAAGTTTTTTGTTCTCTTTTGTAGAGTGCAGGGAGCTGTTGCTTTATAAGGCATGCAGTGCCCTCAGCATGGCTCATGTAATAAAAAAGTTAGGAGATCAGATTCTAGACCTGCTTAGTCCCTCTGATCTTGGGTAACAGGACCTGCTCTGCCATGGGTTTGACATCACTTTTTAAAACACATTCCCACATTCTTAATATCCAAGCTAGTAATAGATATCTCTGAAAATATCAGGTAGGGTGTTTCTTTCTGGTCCTTGAAATGATCTGACGTTTTGGTTAAGCAGAAGAATTTTACTGTTTCTATAACAATTTCTATACTGCTGGGTTCTTCAGCTGAAAACATGCCAACTGCCTACCTGGATTTAAGTAACATCACATGAAGTTAACCGAGGCTCTATCAGTCTACCAAAATACTAATTTGTGAAAACCTATATAAGAATATGATTAAATACCTTTCTTGAGCTTCTTTCAAGTGGAAATCTCTCTCTCTTTCTCTCAAGGGATTTTATTTTCTGACTTAATGTAGCTGGGAAAAATAATTTGTTCATTAGTCAATCACCAGTGATAATATTGGATGTCTTTGTGAAATCTCAGCTCATCAGAATATTCAGTGTTTGTATGAGAAACAAATCTTATTTGTGTAAGATGTTTCTCATAAATTAAAACAAGAGTTAATCTTTTCCTGTCTTTTATTTTATGTTTGTACTGTGCCTGTCATTGACCTCCATGTAGAAGGGTGACTAATTAAAAAGAAAAAAAAAAAAAAAGGTTGTATTTTTAACTTTTAAAAAAGTTTGATCCATGAAAAGAAAAAAATAAAATCAAGTTTTCTTTTTCCCCCTAATGCCCTAACATTTTAATGTGTTTGTAATACCAGGAAAACAATTAGGCATTTCAGTCAAGAGAAAATTCAATCCTGTGGAAATAAATGGATCAAGATAATTGGAGATTTGTAGACCAGAGAACTGGTTGGTTGAGTTTTCCACTGGCCTCATGTTGACTTGGCCATCTACAGTCCCTTCTGACACTGAACTTCTAACCAGGTCTCACTGGGCTCTGTCCACGTACTGTCTCTATAAAACCTTCCTGTTCTTTTCCTCAGCTTGATGTGTTCGATGCCGCTGAACGATACCAGCGGGCTGGCCTTCCCCTTATCATTCTGGCTGGCAAAGAGTATGGCTCTGGAAGCTCTCGAGACTGGGCGGCCAAGGGCCCTTTCCTTTTGGTGAGTATGAAGTAAAGGCATTACCTCTCGGAATAGGAAGGGAAGCTGGGAGGGTTCCCAGAAACAAATCCTTTTGTGGCTTTACTTTCCAAGAAGATGTCATGGAAGAGCAAGCTCAGAAAGGCACATAATGTTTATTCAACTCCAGCTTCTTGGTAGGTCTGAATTGATTTCACTAGGTGAAGGGTAATCTAGCATTAAACTGGTTCCCTTAGGTTAGACATTCTTACCTTGGAACCATAGATCTTAGTAGGGTCTGGGGAAGGGTTTGTGAACTTTCTGAATCTATGAGCAGAGGTGTGTATGTTTGCCCTTTTCTCTGGGTAGAAGGTCCATGATTTTCATAGCATTCTCAGAGGTTGAGGACTCTTAAATTTATTTAAGGCCATTGCCCCAGGTGAACTGTGAAAAATAAGCCAGGGCTACTGTTACTGGGAAGCCTTGGTGGCACAGTGGTTAAATGCTCAGCTGCTAACTGAAAAGTTGGTGGTTCAAACCCACCAGCTGCTCCACTGGAGAAAGATGTGGCAGTCTGCTTTTGTAGTGATACAGCCTTGGAAACTAAGCAGTTCTGCTTAGTGTTCAGGGTCACTATGAGCGGGAATCAACTCAATAGCCATGGGTAACAGGTAACTGCTACTGTGTTGGTGACAAGTACACGGAAGAGAAAATAAGGAGTCTGCTCTTATTCTGAAATTACTTTGGCAAGAATGGGTTCCAGGTCTCTTGGACATACTAGGAAAATGCATTTTTTATCATTCTTTTTCACTGCATGTGAAAACTAGATTATAGTCTCATGAGAAAGGGAAGCTCTAAGTAGCCGTGTCAGGGCTTGACCTCCTTGAGGTATTGCTGTGGGAGGGGCCATGAAAGGATCAGAATGCTTTTACCTCTTCTGCAATTGGTTGCCCTGAAAGCAAGGAAGAATCCGACTGCCCAGCTTTACCTTCAGGGGAGGCTAAGAATGGCTCAGGTAATGTAAATTTCAGTAACTCATGGCTTAAGCAAGTGCACTTAACCTCAAAACCCACTGAGTTGATTCTGACTCATAGCAACCCTATGGGACAGAGTAGAACTGCCCCATAGGGTTTCCAAGGCTATAAATCTTTACAGAAACAGACTGCCTCATCTTCCTCCTGTGGTGGGTTAGAACTGCAGCGTTTTGATTAGCAGCCAAATGCTTTAACTACTGTGCCACCATAGCTACTAACTGTACTTAGTAAACACTAAATTAGTTGATATCTACATATTCAGTAAAAATGTGGTTGTCTGGCAAGAAGCCCTCAAGACCTCAGGCAGCTGAAATATGTTTGGGAGCACACCTATTGTTTTTTATGGGTCATTTTCCTCTGGAAGAAAAGACATTTTCTGATTAGTTGGTAGAAGTCAAAGGCTTGCCTTTTCTGGAACTACTGCAAAGAGCCAGAGAAATTACAGAAGAGAAAAAGGATTTTAGGAAGAGGGCTGGTGGCTGTCAGCAGAAATGAAACCCAGGCAGTGAGTGGAATTTAAGATCTGATGGAGGATAAGAAGGCATCCAGCGCCACAGGGGCTCTGTAGAGGCTAGACTTGTATACAGAACTGCTCTGAGTTCTCGCCACGCAGACAATTGATAAACACTTCCACCTGTGGCTGCCCGCCAGTCCTGGGCTGTACTCAAGGCAGAGAGGGATAGACAACAATGAACTGACACATCTGCAGCTCAGCACAGCCATTTACACAGAGCTAGTGACTCGAATGGAGGTGAGGGTGGTTCAGTGGTAGTGTTCTCCCCTCCCGTGCAGGAGACTGCTTTGAGTCCCAGCCAGTGCACCTCCCACACAGCCAGGACCTGTCTGTCAGTGGAGGCTTGCAGGTTGCTGTGATGCTGAACAGGTTCCAATGAAGCTTCCAGACTAAGAGGGACTAGTAAGAAACGCTTAGTAATCTGTTTCCAGAAATCAGCCAGTGAACACCCTGTGGATCACAACAGCCCTGTCTGCAACCAGCTGTGGGGATGGTGCAGGACAGGGCAGCTTTACATTCTGTCACGTAAGGAGTCGCCATAGTTGGGCCACCATGAAGACACCTAACAACAGGGACATGAGTAATGTGTGTTTAGAAACCATGTTACCTCCCTGCCCCCCATAAAAACAACATAACTCATACAAAATACCTCCTGCAGTGAAGAATCTGCCTTTCCTTTGTAGCAGTGGTTCTCAAGTGTGAAAACACCTGTGGGATTTTAAAAAATACCTATGTGTAGATGTTATCCTAGAAATTCTGATTTAATTGATAAGGAGAACACCTGGACATTATCAGGCTCTGACTCCCTCAGTGATTCTAATGTAGAGCAAAGTTTGAGAACTCTGCTCTATAGCCCAGTCATGGTCCTCAAAATTTATCAAATCACTACCTCACACCCCCAAACACCCCCCTAACAGATTCTGATTCCATAGATCTGGGGTACAATCTACATTTTTAACAAGCTCCCTAAGTGACCCTAATATAGAGAGGTCTTAAAACTGTGCCCTAGATATCAACAGACCTTCTTGGGGATATTTTATTTTATTACAGTTAACTACTATAATTAATCGAGTTGTCCTGGTTTATTGACCATTGCTATATAGTGCCGGTGATAGATTACTTGTAAGAGCAGTGCACGGGAGTTAATCATTTATTTTCTTTGTAGCCTGTTCTAAAAGTTGATTTTCTTTTTTTTCTTTTTTTTTTAATAAATACTCTGTGTGCTACCAAAATAGCAAAATTCAAGAGAAAGAAAATAATTTTCTTTATGTCATTTTGTTGGTAAGGATTCCAGAGGCAATGAAAGTTGGCTGAGAGATGATACATCACAAAGTGGTTAAGTGCATTGTTGTTCTTGCTAGCTACCATCAAGTCACGAGTTGGTTCTGACTCCTGGTGAGTCCATGTGTGTCAGAGTAGAGGTATGGGCCTGATTTTTTTGAAGCAGATCACCAGGCCTTTCTTCATAGTTGACTTCTTATCTCCATCTTAGTCTGGAAGGTCTATCGAGTCCAGTTCATCGTCATAGCAAACACACAAGCTACCACTAACAAATGGGTGGTGGCTGCACATGAGGTGCACTGGCCGGGAATCAAACCCAGGTCTCTTACGTGGAAGCTGAGAATTCTACCTCTAATCCACCAGTGCCTCAGTTAAGTACATAGACTTCCTGGGTTCAAATGCCAGAGCTGGCTACTTGGATAAAGAGGAGGCAATAATAGCATTTACCTCCCAGGACTGGTGGAGAATGTTGTTGTTTTTGTTATGTGCCATCGAGTCAGACCAAACTCAGTAACAACCCCTCCATGGGTTTCTGAGGCGGTATCACTATGGAAGTAGATTGCCCAACCTTCCTTCCAAGGAGTGGCTGGTGGGTTTGAACTGCCAGCTTTCTGGTTAGCAGTCAAGTGCCCTACCAGAGCTGGTGGAGAATAGAATGAGATACTTCATTTAAGTGCTTAAATAGTACTGTACATTATGACGATCAATGAAGATGAGCTATTGTGTTATTTATAACTAGAAGACAACACATACTTTATCTAAAGATTAATTAGTACTTACAAAGAATCTAGGAGTGAGAGCAGTTTTGATGTGAGAAGCCTTTTGTGTTTTCCTGTATGTAAAGATTGGAACTGTGTCCATCCACTCTTTTTGTCCTTCAGGGAATCAAAGCTGTCCTGGCCGAGAGCTATGAACGCATTCACCGCAGTAACCTGGTGGGAATGGGAGTGATCCCCCTGGAATACCTGCCTGGAGAGAATGCAGGTACCCTGGGACTCACAGGACAAGAACGATACACTATCATCATTCCAGAAAGCCTCAAACCACGAATGAAAATCCAGGTCAAGGTAAACAAGACTTATCCTTGACCAAGCCCAGCTAAAATGGGCCCTAGGTTTATAATCAATCTTGTTAGAAGGAAATCAGTGGGATTTAGAAGATTAAAAAAAATCACTCAATAGGACATTAGACCAGCACCATTTCTTCCTGCCTTCAAACATGGTAGCGAGGATAATAACTGTTGACTTCTCTGTTTATTCATAGAGTTATCAGTTTAATTCTTAACCTCAAAACCCTGACCTACCCCATTGTTTCCTGTTCCTCCCAGTCTCACTCAGACCAGAGAGTAGTGACCAAAGCTCAGAGAGAAAGCACTGTCACATTACCTAAAAACCACTTTTTTATTATAAAAATGTGAGCAACAGGGACACTCTGCCCTATCCCTGAGCCTACCTCAAGGCTTTGATGAGGAGATTCCTAGGGAAAGTAGGGATGAAGTCACCAGCACCAATGTTCCAGGAGTGAGTTAGCCACCGAGGCAGAGGCACATGCTGAGGTCTGTGTCCCAGGGTACGAATGTTGAAATTTTTTGATTGTGTACCTTTTGATACATCAGTAAACTTCTGCTGACCCATGAAACCCCCAGAGAGTTTTAAAAAGAGTGTGCCAAATGTCACTAGTATCTGCTGCCCTGAGCAGCTGTTTCTAGTTCTCAGGTGCTTCTTACCACAATCACTTATACTAGGCAGTGCTTCTCAAATGTTAACATGCACATAAATCTCCCAGGGATCTTGTTCATGCAGATAGATGCTGATTGAGCAGAGGTGGGCTGGGCCAGAGACCAACCTGTCCCCAGGTGCGTTGGATGCAGATTGCACTTGGAGTGGCAAGACTGTAGACAGGCTGGGCAGGATCTCCTCCTGACAGCTCTCACCTCCTCCAGAATGATTCTTCTCTGCTTCTTTGTCCTCACAGCTGGACACCGGGAAGACCTTCCAGACTGTCATGAGGTTTGACACCGATGTGGAGCTCACTTATTTCCACAACGGGGGCATCCTCAACTACATGATCCGCAAGATGGCCAAGTAGGCCCTTATTTCCTCAGAGATCTGCATTCCGTGTTGCACAAGGGAGGAAGCAGTGCCCCAGCCAGCGAAGCCCCTGAGGGAGAAGCCCTATCCCTGCCTCGGAGGAGGGTGCTGACTTGCAAATGGAGCAAGTGAGCACCTGGGTTTTGTTGCCATTCCTCCAACGCACAAAATCAGAAGTTTCTACATTCTCTGTTTTTGTTTATCTTTTTATCTTTTTCTAGAATGTGGAGGCTAGAATGGTAGGAATGTCCTTAAAGAGAGAAATGAGCTTGTTTTTAAAGTTACTGATCACAGGATATTGATTTCTCACTCTTGGCCTTTAGTGTCCAGTTGAGTGCAAACCAGGTGTTTTTCTACCCTTTTCATTGTATTCTGTTTTCCCGTGAGGGTCATTTTTCTTTGCATATCACACCAGTGTTAACTGACATGGGTAGATGAGAACTTTTTCACACTTTAAATCATAATAGTGATGGTGATTTTCTACCTTCCCTCCCAGTGAATGATCCAAACGCCTCATGACAGGTCAAACATTGAAATTTTTTGATCATGTACCTTTTAAAGAAATGTGAAATTTTCTTTCATTGTCTTCAAAAACTTTCCTCAGAAGATTTTTCATTTGTCAAGAGACCTTTGTTTGGAGGAGGTGTGGGAGGGAAACACAGAACATTTCTAATTTGAATAAGATTAAATCTATTTTCAAGGAAAACTTACTTGCTTTGGAATTAACTTCTGCTGTGTATGTGGCTATAGTTTTGGGATATTTAGACCTTACTTTGGACACATCATGAGAGGGACCAATCACTGGAGAAAGGACATCATGCTTGGTAAAGTAAAGGGTCAACAAAAAAGAGAAAGACCCTCAATGAGATGAATTGAACAGTGGCTGCAGCAATAGGCTCAAATATACCAACAGTTGTGAGGATGGCTCAGGACTGGACAACGTTGTGCTCTGTTATCCATAAGGTTGCTGTGAGTCACATTGACTCAACAGCAACTAACAACAGAACAGAATAAGTCTCAGACTATAGCATCCTGAAGCCTGGATGCCTTCCAGGTTTTCTTGTATTTACAACTGCATCAGTAGTGGGCAGGCAAAATACAACTGTTAAGGAACCAGTATGTTCTCTACCCTGTTTGGGAAGCAAACAGAAAGGAAGAGTAGCCTGCAGCAGTAGCAATAATAGTGAGTAGATCATAACTTTTAAAATTTTCATTCCTAAACTTTATCTGCTCATTTTCATCACTGATGCTGTTTCAGGGCATCTTGTATCTTACAAGTTAATTTCCTTGTCATGGATTCTTAATCTTGACTTTAGCACTCAGGAGGTGTGGCCTGGTAATTAAACACCTGGGATCTACTCCAGATGAGGGATTGGGACAAGTGATGTAGTTTCTCAGCCTCTGAAGTCTTGGGGATCGAACTAACGTACATAAATAAAAATTGCAAACAGAACCAGTTATATAAAAAAAGCCTGTGGCCCTCAAATTAGGGTCAGCCCTAGCATAAAAACTCTAAGGGTGAGAAAACAGACCCTCATCCCCTTAGCTCTCCATGACTGAGAATCTGGGGAGCTACCTACCTCCCCACATTCAGTGGTCATTGGTGCAGTGGCCTCTGGAATGGGATCCCTTCACTTCTGAACTCTCCCTCCTCTATCCCCAGACATACACACACAGCCCTCAGTCGTTTTCATTAACCAAGTGTCTTGCCAGTTTCACATCCTTGTCTGCAAAGGCTAAACAAAGAAACTCCTTTTACCTGGTTCCTTAAGAAGGTGCTGGTCCTCTTACTCTCCAAATTGAGAATACATTGCTCTTACTGGTCCTAGTCCATTCTTCCTCTCTGTAGGATTGCTGTCTCCCCAGTTTTTTTCCGTTTTCTAAATCCATTACTGCCTAATCCCTACTAGGGAAACAGGCATCCCTTGTGTCCACAATGAGTTAACTGACAAACTCATTTAATGCAGCAGTAAGTGCATGCATCTCTGTCTGTAGAACAGCCTTTATGTAGCTGTATATATACACCATGTCTTGGTGGGGCATGGAGAAGGGTCTGTTAGCCATGAGTCTTAGTTAGGTTCTGGGAATTCAACTAACTGGTTTAAACAAAAAAAAGAAGGGTGGAAAAGGGGAGGATTAACTGGCTCCCCTGTCTCAGGCCAGCCACCCCATGGCCCAGGGGATAGAGTTGCCCAGCGGATCTGAAGTTAAAAATGTGTAGTCTTAAAGAGATTTATCTCCCTAGGAAAAAAATATTGGGAGTTTCCTTACTCACCTGAAAGCTTCCCTTTCAGAGTTACATGAAGACAGTGTGGAGTTTTCGACAGGGTTATGTAGGAATCCAAGTTTCTATTGGCTGCCTTCTTGAGAGATTGCTAAGTCCCATAACCACAACTAGAATTTAATACCCAAATTTTGGGGGGGTTTTTGTTGTTGTTCAGTCAGCCTAATTATTATAAACAAAGAGTGTATCATTTTAGCCGATATTTTTATTATGTTTTTAAGTTTTGTACTCCTAAGAACAAGGCCTGCACAGTAATTAGGAGCTCTGGTAGCATAGTGCCTAAGGCACTTGACTGCTAACCAGAAGGCTGGTGGTTCAAACCCACCAGCCACTCCTCGGAAGGAAAGTTGGGCAATCCTACTTCCGCAGTCATACTGCCTCGGAAACCCAAGGAGGGGTCGCTATGAGTCAGGGCCGACTCGATGGCAAATAACAACAACAGAGTGAAATTAGTAGTTTTAATATATAGTATAATGAAACAGAGTTACTAGCATGACCCTGAAGTTAATGCACCAGTTTGGTTCTGGTTGTCTAGTGAGTATTCATGCTGATACCTGCTACCACATGTCCACAGGTTAACAATGCTGTGAATAAAAGAGCTCCAGGGAGAGTATATTTGGGAACCACTGGGTTTGATGGATTTTATCATCAGAGAACTTATACAGTGCAGATGTGTGCTTCCCAACCTGACCACAGAATGCTTTCTTCAGAGCATCTCAGAGCACCCCTGTTCCACAGGACATGAACTGAGGGTTTGGGTTTTTTAAAGTAATTATTATTCAGAAAATAATCAGTTTTAAGGATGGGAATCAGAGTTTACTGTTCTTATTTTCACACACAAAAAAACCAACCAACCAAACTCACTGCTGTCAAGTCGGATCCAACTCATAGCGACCCCTACTTGGGATTCCAAAGCTGTATCACTACGGAAGTAGATTGCCCAACTTGCCTTCTGAGGAGTGGCTGGTGGGTTTGAACTGCCAGCCTTCTGGTTAGCAGTCAAATGACTTAGGCACTATGCCACCAGGACCCTTAGAGAAAAATAAAAAGGTCCTGTGGCTGTGTAACTGGGACAGTATCTGAACTGCCTGAGGACTTCAGAAGACACACGTGGCTGCACACCATGCTGGGATATTTGAATGGGGGCTGAGTGCTCATGAAAAAGACTCCCCAGATGGTTCTGGTATGCCGTCTTTGATCTAGGATTTCAGTGACCAGTATGTGAGCATCAATGAAGAGTTTCTTAAAGCCCCTACATACTAGTTTCTTTCATTCATTGAATATTAACCATGTGCCTATTCTGCTCTAGGCTCTGTGCCTGACAATGGCTTGATTCCATGAAAAAGTCAACCAAGGAAATTCTCTTTTTCTTGCTTCAGCTTTAGTCTGCCTTCCTCTCTGCTGGCTGAGAGAGGACTGTTTGCCATCATCCAAAATGAACCATTTAAATCCTTAAAGAACATTTCTCAAACAGATTATCAGATGTCTTGAGTCCTGCTGAAGTTCTTAGTGTCCCGAGGTGGTGCGCATGCTCAACTACTAGCCAGAAGGTTCAAACCCACCCAAGAGGCACCTCCAAGAGAGGCCTGAAGAGCTACTTCTGAAAGGTCACAGCCACGAAAACCCTAGGAAGCAGTTCTGTGCATATACAGGGTCACCCACGAGGCCACATCGACTCAGTGGCAACTAACAACATTGATATTCATAAAACATCAAAAAAGGCAATCACATATCAAAGCATTCTATAATAAAATATACATAGAAAAGGAAAAAAAATAAGCTCTCAACAAGTTAATTAGCCCATTTTTTAATTGTGCCTTACTAAGAATACTAACAGTAACCATTACACATTAAATATACTTTATATAGGAGCTCTGGTGGCGTAGTGCCTAAGGCATTTGACTGCTAACCAGAAGGGTGGCAGTTCAAACCCACCAGCCACTCCTCGGAAGGAAAGTTGGGCAATCTACTTCCGTAGTGATACCACCTCAGAAACGCAAGGAGGGGTTCCTATGAGTCAAATCTGACTCAACGGCAGTGAGTTTGGTTTTTTTTTTTTTTTTTTTTAATGCTTTTTATATGTTATTTCAACCCACCATGAACCCTTAACAGTTAGGTATTATCCTTGTTTTACAGATGGAAAAAAACAAGCCAAGGAGAAGTTATGTAACTTGCCAGTTTCTCTGGCTCCCTGCCAGCACTACTGCTCATCAGATCAAACAGATGGTGACCATGATCTCTAGAACTGATGTGGGCAGTCTGGGTGGCTGGCCGCTCTTTGGGTGGTCTTTGAGAACTGATTCTCTTAGAGGCAAAGATCTTCTGAAAGTGTTTATAGCCTTCAGATGTAAACAGGTGCTACTTAAAAAGGGCTCTGTGGTCATAAGTTCTAAGTAAAATTAAGCAGATTTTTTCATTAGTCTTCTATAGAAACCAGGTGAAACCAGAAGCAATCCCTCCCCCCATCATTGGACTATTAACATTTTAAGATGTTTGGAGGTTTGTTTAAGCCACTGATGGTCCTAGTGAATTCCAAACAATTAATATGAAACTATTTTAGGAAGGTGCTTAAATTATATCATACCCTGAACTGAAGGAGCTGTGGTGGTACAGTGCCTAAGGCATCTGACTGCTAACCAGAAAGTTGGCAGTTCAGACCCACAAGCCAACTCCATGGAAAGAAGATGGGGCAATGTACTTCCATAAAGATTTACTGCCTCAGAAACCCAACAGGGGTCACTATGAGTCAACTGGCTTGACAGCAGTAGGTTTGTTTATATATATATACACACACACACACATATACATACATACATACATACATACACCCTGAACTGAACACAAGATACTCAAGCCTGAGTGGTAATGACAAAACTCAGGCAGTTGTCTCCAGGGCTGGAAAACCTCAAACTAAGCTGTTTGAAACATCAGAAAACCTTACTAAATGACAGAAATGCCATTTAGGCATGTATTCTAATTTTTCAAATAGAAAAGATAGCTAAATTAAACTGTCTCATCAGTGTCATGCAAGAGATCTGAGAACAGGCAGTCCAGGTGTTAAAGAAGAACATCAATCATTATTGGAAAATGGTTTGAGATGATCGTTCATAGGTAACAATGACAAATGTTAAGAACACAAATTAATAGGGCTAGATGTACAGTGAGCCAAAAGAAATCAACTTCTTAGGAAGTATTAAATCATGGTACATGTCCCCATCCCTAACATCTGTCTACTATAGTGTTTTAAGATGGCCATGCTACAATGAACTATTTTATATATATATATCTCCCCCTTGGAATTATCAACACTTAAGGGGTCAGCAAAAAAGAACTAATCAGAAAGACTGGGATAAAGGAGAATTTCAAGAAAAGAGTACTCAACTGGACCAAAAGCAGCAAAGAGGTCAAGTACTAAGAAGTACTACATCCCCAGTGGGTTTAGCAACTAGAGTCAGAAGTTGTCCTTAGCAAGAACAGTATCAGTAAATTGATAAGGGCAAAAGTCTGTTTATAGTAACTTAAGGAAAGGGAGGTATGGAAAACCTTTCAACAGTCATTTCATTCATTCACTTGTCCCAATGTGTATGGAGTGGCTACTGTAGGTACACTGGCAGTTGGCTCTGAAGGGAAGAAGAGAAACAGAACTTAAGGCTTTTTAATTTTTCTGTTAATAGCCTACAAAGTGCTGCAGTTCACTCCCTTATGCTTTACAAATATGATATACTGCAAACTGTTGAAAACAATACACAGGAAGTAAAGTGGTAAATAGTATAAGCCTTAGGAAAAGTATCTTTACAGTGGTACAAGGGATTTATGATTATACCCACTGGGCCTACTTTCTTCTTCATGCCATGTCACTCATTCCCTATAGCTGAAGATTGAGGCCCTGAGGTCATTTGGACATTTCTGCAGCATCAAATGTTACCCTCTTAAAATGAAAGTCCTTCCACTTTGCATACAGTGTCTGATTTCCGGTGGCAATATCCTCCACCACAAAACTTTCAATTTTTATTACTGGAATTTCAAATGTCCTATACTTCACGTGGATTCCCCAGTCATAATTGCAGTTCTCACGGGCACAGAATATCTTTGCTCTCTTCTCAAAGTTCTCAAAGGTCTTTGGTTTGGGATGTGGCTTACTCACAAAGCACTCCTTAAAAGCATTACCAATCACAGTGTAATGAGATTCCTGTAGATGAAGGGATAGAAAAACACACAAAACATTAGAACCAGTACACAACTGCAATAATACTATTAATAATCTGAGGTGAACAGCAAGTGCAATCCCACCTGTTTTACAGATGGGGTAAGAAGCAAATCTGAATTCACCTAACATCAACCAGAAACTAGAATCTATGCTACCTGACTCCATTTACACAGATGGGGGTGGGGTTGGAGGTACAAATAAGGTAAAATCATACACCTCATTAAGGGGATTACAAAGTTTTTAGGTAACCTAGTTTCATAATGTAGATACTCTTAATTCATGAACAAAAGGGTTATTTGTTGAAGATCTAAGTTCACCAGCAGCCCTTTTAGGCACAGTTCAAAGGGTCACTTACAGTCAACTTTAGAATAAACCTGAGTAAAAGGCCAAAGTGCACAGACACAAAGTAGATCCAGTATTCCAGTCCCTCAGAAGGGGCTATTTTCTTTCAATCACAGAATTAGAGCCAAAAGAATCATTTATAGCTAAAGAAAGCAGACTCAGACAGGTAAAGGGACCTGTCAGTATCATCCCTAATACACTTCTTGTCCAAACAGTTGGACTCAACTAAGTTTAGCTTTCTGCAGACCACACAACGCAAAATCACCTGAAGCGACTCTCCCCTTCATCAGCAGCAACAGACTAACACAAGAGTCTTTAGGGACTTTTCTAACATTTTACCTAAGCTTTCAGGGGAAAAAAAATACATATACAGAAAGCTAAACTAAGATGTTACACTTTTAAAATAAGCAGATATTTTGTTTTCATAATAAAAGCAATTCATCTTCCAAAACAAAAGTCTGGAAAAAAAAATGGTAGAAAGGAGGAGAAACAATCAGTCTTTTTTCTGTACGAAGGTAGGTTTTCTGTTGGACTTTTTTGTTGCTGGTGAGGGTAGTATAGCTTTCATTTCACATGGCTATAATTATAGAGTATATACAATTTTGTCCCCCAGTTATTTTGTGCACTTTACCATCAGTTTGTAAGCATTTTTTTTTCCATTCTACTACTTAAGTTCCACATCATTGGGTTTTCTTTTAATGAACTTATTTTAGAGTAATTTTACATGAATTTCAGTTGCAAAGATAGTCCAAAGAACTCCTCTATATCCTTCATCCAGTTTCCCCTTATGCTAAAATATAATAATAGAACTTTTATCAAAACTAAGAAATTAACATTGGTACATTGCTATTAACCACAGATTTTACCAGTGTTTCCACTAATGACTTTTCTGTTCCAGGATCTAAGCTAAGATACCATACTGCATTTAGCATAACCATAATTTGTAATGGGAGCCCTGATGATGCAGTTGTAAAAGTGCTCGACTACCAACATAAAGGTCAGTGGCTCAAACCTACCAGCAATTCTATAGGCGAAAGACATGGCAGTCTGCTCTTATCAAGATTTACAGCCTTGGAAACCCTTTAGGACAGTTCTACTATGTCCTATAAGGTCTCTATGGGTCAAAATTGACTCAATAGCAATGGGTGTGGTTTTTGGCATAATAATTCATTAAGTGGTTGTGCATTTAATGTGCAACAATTTTTTAAAACTACTTCTTTATTGTTGAACATTTAGGGTAGTTTTTAGCTTTTTGTAATATATGTGGACCATGATGACGATAACACGCAAATGGAAATAATAGTATAGTTACTACAAATACCTCTCTGATAACAAGCTTTAACTACTGCTAAAGAAGTGACCAAGTGCTCTTTAAAAAGAAGCTGCTTACCTCAACCACTCTTATATCAACTGTATAGCAAGCAAAGGCTTTGCACTTTTTGCAGAGCAGTTTTGTATTTTCCTTATCTGGTTCAGGTTTTGGTATTTCTTGATTATCTCTAATGAATTTTTCTTGATTCTGTATGACGCAAAGCTACATGCAAAAAAAAAAAAAAAAACCTCAAATTAATTTGAGTGTAATATAGTATATGTATATATGAGCTCTGGTGGAGGCATTTGTCTGCTAACCAAAAGGTTGGTGGTTTGAACCCACGAGCTGCTCCATGGAAGAAAGATAAGGTGGTCTGCTTCCATAAAGATTTACAGACTTGGAAACCCAATGGGGGTTGTTATGAGTCAGAACTGAATTGATGGCAGTGAGTTTATAT
>NW_006921872.1:2394035-2396289 GCF_000298275.1 Orycteropus afer afer | reverse complement strand
GCGACCCCTCCTTGGGTTTCCCAGGCAGTATCACAACGGAAGTAGATTGCCCCATCTTCCTTCAGAGGAGTGGCTGATGGGTTTGAACTGACAGCCTTCTGGTTAGCAGTCAAGTGCCTTAGGCACTATGCTACCAGAGCTCCCATAATATATTATATATATATAAATGAATATAAACTCACTGCCATCAAGTCAGTTCTGATATAAGCTCTGGTGGTGTAGTGCCTAAGGCATTTGACTGCTAACCAGAGGAGGGGTCGCTATGAATCAGGAATGACTCCATGGCAGTGAGCTTTTTTTTTGGGGGGAGGGTGTTTATCCCAGACTAGAGCTGAAGAAGCCAGCAACCCAGATACACCAATGGTTGCACACAAAAAAACCCCAACAAAAGCCTCCTCTCTCTAGCCAAAGCTTTAGGAAAGGGTAGCCTAACAAGACAAAAAATTTTTAGACAGTAACTGTTCTACTCCAGCCAAACATTAAAAAAAAAAAAAAAAAACCACCAACAACTGTGGCCCAACATCCATGCATGCCCCAGCAGAGACTGAGTAAGGATCCCAGACATACACTCTGGGGAGGCTGTAACAAAGTGCCCTAGTACCCTTGCTGAGGTGCTATCAGAGAAGACCACAACATTCATTTCAGACTGGTAATGACTCATACTCCTCTGAAGACACTATGGAGAGATAGGACTCCCATCCAGTCTAGCAGTAACAAGACCCCACTTGCTGGTATCAACAGAGGCTAACTGGCTCTAACATACAGCCTATGTTCACATCTCAGCTGTACCACCAAGTAGCTGTGTGACCTAATGGCACTGAATATCTATATGCTTCTGTTTCTCTCCTATAAAATGAAATCAGGAGCTAACCACATGGATATTTGAGGCCTGCATGTGTTGATGTTAAGTGTTTTCAGGACTTGGGGAAACTCCGTGTTCTGTGGGTGCAAGTGTCATTGTGAATGAAATATCTCCCTCTCCCTTAGATCATCTAACTGGATATTGATTATCTATACAGAATCTATTGATCCCTAGAACACTTAAAACTCAATAAACCTTAATTCATGTATTTAAAAATTAAGCCTGAAATGTAGGTTAGGAAAACAATCAAAATATGAACTAGGGACAAAAGTAACTCAAAAGGTTAGATGAAAAGCTAAGGGGGCAATGAGATTATGCTAATGGTGGCAAAACAATTTAGAAAAGTATAGCAAGAATGGTTGCACAAACAACAGGAGACAAAGTTAGGATAACTTCTTAGCCACAACCAAGTACCTTGATAGAGTGAGTCACTGGGCCTGCAGGCCCAGGACTATGGTTGCAAGGGACATCAAGCTCAACTGGCACAACACAGTACATAAAAACACTGTTCTACATCCTACTTAAGGCGCTCTAGTGGCGTAGTGCCTAAGGCATTTGACTGCTAACCAGAAGGTTGGTGGTTCAAACCCACTAGCCACTCCATGGAAGGAAGACTAGGCAATCTACTTCCATAAAGATTTACTGCCTCAGAAATCGGAAACCCAATAGGGGTCTCTATGACTCAGAATCAACTTGATGGCAGTGAGTTTTTCTTTTTTTTTTATCGACGTCCTACTTTGGTAGGGTCTTAAAAGCTTGCAAGTGGCCATCTAAGATGCAACTATTATTCTCGCCTCATCTGGAGCAAAGAAGAATCAAGAAAATAAAAAATTAGTTCAGTGAGTTAATGGACCATGGAAACCTCAAGCCTACATGACCTTGAAACCAGAAAAACTAGACGGTTCCTGGCCACCAACCACTCAAAAAGGGTCAAAACTGGAAATCCTAGACAGAGTGGGAGAAAAATGTGGCACAAAATTCAAAAACATAAAAAAGACCAGGATTACTGGTCAGAAAGAGACTGGTAAACCCTCTAAGACTATCACCCCAAGTCACCCTTCAGGCTTGTAATTGGACTTACTCCTGTGGCTTAACTCTCAGCCAAACAACAGACAGGGCTATAAGCTGAACACTTAGATCATGGGAGATGCATTGCTTAGAACAATCAACCACGGGAGATCAGGAGGGAAGCATTTGCTCAGTGAGAAAGCTAGGGAGGCAGGAACGCACAGGCAAGAAGGACACAGGGCAAGGGTAACCACAGGGAGGAAGTGGGAAGAGGGTTGTTACATTGTGGGGATTTTAATCAGTGTCACGAAACAAAATGTGTATGAACTTTTGAATGGAAAATTTCATCTGAATCACAATAAAAAGTTAAATAAATAAGTAAAA
>NW_006921872.1:2361804-2393791 GCF_000298275.1 Orycteropus afer afer | reverse complement strand
TGCCTAAGGCACTTGACTGCTAACCAGAAGGCTGGCGGTTCAAACCCACCAGCCACTCCTCGGAAGGAAGGTTGGGCAATCTACTTCCGTAGTTATACTGCCTCGGAAACCCAAGGACGGGTCGCTATGAGTCAGGTCCGACTCACATAACAACAACACTGCCTATTATTATTAAATTGACTATTATTTCTAAAAGCATAACTTTAGGTAGCATCACTATTATAAGATATTTTAATATCACTGAGACTTCAAAACAATGGACTTTAGGTGCACTAAAGAGAAAACTTTAAGCATAAACTTATTGTTCTAATGCAATACTCTCTGAACAATATGATAAAAAGTACCTATCATATGCATATCCTGTGTTATCCATGGTCAGATTCTGAAAGAGTAACACAGATGACTTACCTTTTCTTTAAATACTGCTTCATCCAATTCCTGAAGGCTTAAAATGGAGTCATTCATCAATTTTTCTTTGTATATGTTTATTTTTTCTTTTTCAATTATATCAGCATTACTAGTCACAAGGAAGCACTTGCTACCTTTTGCTCTTCCTCTACCTAATAGAAAATAAATGTTTTATTTGGTGTCTTTGACTTAAAAATCTGATACAATCAGGAAATAGTTAAAGAAGAGGATAGCCGTATTCCTAATAACCACTTTTGGTTCACTGAATCCGACTTTCCAGGGAAGCTGAGCATGTAAGTGTGAACTCAAATGCAGGTGTCAGCCTGCCTGTTAAATGTGTGGATGAACAAAGAATCCACCCTAGATTTGCTCACTCAGGGTCTCCAATGGTGCACTGTGAGTGGACATTATCAGAAGCACTGCTTTAAAGACAACCCAGTATGAACCCTTCCGTGTAAGATACGTGAAGACACTAAGATGAATGATAAATAGATCATCCCTCAAGAACCTTCTAGGCAATGGGGAAATTAAATATGTTCATCACCACAAGACCACAGGTGGAAAATTGTAAGTGCCCAAGAGAGATATAAAGGATTATGGGCATTCAAAAGAGATTACGCCAGATGGGGGAATTAGGGGTGGTGATAAGGAGACAGGCGAGAGTGTCGAACAAAGAGCATCAGCAGACCACTTTTGCATTAGTATAGTGGTTTATAACTGACAAAATATTTTTACACCTATGTAACGGAGATGCACAAGGCCCTTTTAGGTTGATGGAGGGAGTGTGATAAAGACCTCTCTATAAGGTTTCTACAAGGAATAAATTATGAAGTCAGGTTGGCTGCAGTGGATAATGAATAAAATGGAAGAATGGGAAATAAGGTTGAGAAGATAAGTGGGTGCTGGTTTTTGCAAACTCTTTAATACCAAGTTAATTAGAGAACCATTGAAGTTCTTTCACAGGGAAGTGACATGTTCAGAGCTGTTTTTCAGAGAAAGTAATAAGGCAGCTGTTGTTATAGAAATCAGAAAAAGGAAAGAAAAAAGGAGGAGAAACTAGTTGGGAGGTTATTAGTCCAGGTGGGACAGAAGAACACCACAGACTATCTCTTCTGGAATACAGGGGGCCCACCCACTAGCACCACAAATGCAACCATAAAAGGTCCACACATTGACTGGTAAAGCCTCTCAGTCCAACCTGGAATGATCCTTCCATGTAAGGAATATCTAAGTCAAGGACGGGCAATTAAGCAGCCATTAATTGTGAAGAAGAATCAAAACAGGATATATATTAATGTATATAACTCTAATCACCCAATATTGACCAGGTCAGCCAACACCTTTATAGCTAACAATACCAGAGCCCACTCTGCCAGTGGTCACACACCGAAACATGGCTCTATGAAGGAGAAAAGCCAGAATAACACACACAAATCAGAAAAAAATGGCAGCTATGCAGCAAGGGCATCAAAACTTCCCTTACCTCTGGTTTGAATCATTTTGATGACATTGCCCACATACTCATACAGGATGACCAGATTACACTGAGCAATGTCGATGCCCTCATCTGCAACTGAAGTGGCAATCAGAATCTTGTTATCTCCATTGGATCTGAATGTATCCAACACACTCTTCTGTGCTGGGAGGGTCATACCTGTGTCAGAGTCAGAGAGCATTATACAGTTATGAAAAGGTATTATTATATTATTATACATTATACAGTTACCAAAGATGTATCTTTCCCTTTGATAAAAGGGAATTAATATATAAAAGTAGCTAATACAGGGGGAGATCTGGTAGCATAGTGCCTAAGGCACTTGACTGCTAACCAGAGGCTAGCGGTTCAAACCCATCAGCCACTCCTCAGAAGGAAGGTTGGGCAATCTACTTTCGTAGTGATACCACCTTGGAAACCTAACGAGGGGTCGCTATGAGTCGGGTCCAACTCAACGGCACATAACAACAACAACATTAATTATGGGATGCTAGGAGCTCTGGTAGCATAGTGGCTAAGACACTTGCCTGCTAACCGATGGCTGGCGGTTCAAACCCACCAGCCACTCCTCGGAAGGAAGGTTGGGCAATCCTACTTCCGTAGTGATACTGCCTCGGAAACCCAAGGAGGGGTTGCTATGAGTCAGGTATGACTTGACAGCACATAACAACAACAACAACAGGAGCTCTGGTGGCATAGTGCCTAACACATCTGACTGCTAACCAGAAGGCTGGTGGTTCAAACCCACCAGCCACTCCTGGAAAGGAAGACTGGGCAATCTACTTCCATAGAGATACCACCTTGGAAATCCAAGGAGGGGTCACTATGAGTCAGAACCTACTCGATGGCAGTGAGTTTGGCTTTGGTTTTTTTTCTTACATGGCAGGTACTGTGATAAGTGCTTTTATATTCATTATCTTAAAATAACCGTACCATAGGCAGTACCATCTATTCCTACCCTTCTTTTAGAGAGGACTTTTAGGGTGTCTAATAGCTTGGACGCTGTCACAAGAATGCCTGAAATCAAGTCCCAGCTCTGGCACTTACTAGCTGTGTGACCTCAAATATACCAAAATACATATTGACTTTTCTTGCAAAAATGTCAATAGCTAATAGTAGTACCACTTTTGCATTAGTATAGTGGTTTATAACTGACAAAATATTTTTACACCTATGTAACAGAGATGCACAAGGCCCTTTTAGGTTGATGGAGGGAGTGTGATAATTTCCTTTTATAGACAAGGGCCCTGAGGTTCCAGAGGTATGGCAAAGTGACAGTTAGCAGCAGAGTCAGGTCTTGAACTTCAGTCTGGGAATCCGATTGTGTGCACTTATAATATGAGGTATCTGTCCTCATATTATAGGACAGAGAACTTCTATTCTCTAAGACTCATTCCCTGCCATACCCACAGGGGTGAAAACCTGGGTAACTATACTCAATTTATATTTTTTTCTATGGCACAGACAATACTGTGTGTTCCCCAAGCTCCACTTATTTCTCCTGCTGGGCACACAACTAAATTACACATCCCGGCCTCTCGTGGAGTTAGGTGGCCTTATGACTTAATTCTCGAATGACATGTGGATAGAAGTGATGCATGTCTCTTTCAAACTTGACCTCTGAAAATCCTCCATGCTTTTACTCCTCATCAACAGACCAGATGAGGACAGCAAAGGATTTGGAGGCCCCCTATGATGACAGAGCCACAACAAGCAGCTGGACCCCAGAATATATGGAGGTGCATGGAGCAGTAACCCCCCCTTACCTATTTGTACTGGACTGTGATGTGAGAAATAACTTTTATTGTGTTACATCCCCAAGACTTTGGGGTTTTCAGAGCAATTAGACTACCTTGATGTATACAGACCCTGTCCCCTGGCTACAACTGACTAGATTAAAATAAACATTTGAACCAAGATGGGCCAATAAGATTTTCCTTCCTGGAGTCTGAAATTGGAGCTTGAAGAAAGGTAGTAAATTGGGGAGGTATTGGCAGTCCTGAATGGAGAAGCTCAGAGAGTAGCCTGAAGAAGGAAAAGAACAGAGCAGATGTGCAGGGTTCAGAAGACTTCCCAGGCTCAGTTTCAGCTGCCCATGAAGCCCAAGTATATCTCCTGATCTTAGGTTCTATGAGCATACTGCCTAAGGCACTTGACTGCTAACCAGAAGGCTGGCAGTTCAAACCCACCAGCCAGCCACTCCTCGGAAGGAAGGTTGGACAATCTACTTCTGTAGTGATACTGCCTCAGAAACCCAAGGACAGGTCACTATGAGTCAGGTTTGACTCAACAGCACATAACACAACAACAACATGAGAGGCCCAGATGAAATCAATTTATCTTTTGCTTGGACTAGCCTAAATGGGTTTCTGTTACTTAGGGAAAGAAAGGATCTTGACTGAGACAGCCACAATGCCTTCTAATATCCTATGATCTTGGAGGCTAAATTTAAATTGTTCAATTCACAGAGTGACGTTAGAATGCAGATATTATCCAGTTCATGTGATTGTGGCAAATACTCACAATAATGGCTCAAAGAATATGCATGCTGGAGTTCAAGTTTTATGGGTTCCAAAGGCCCATCCACGTTTACGTATTAGTTCAGTCACCTTCTGATCTCCACTTCACTCTTCATGAAGAAGACCTATCTCAGTAAGGCAAGGGAAGGTATTATCTTCCTTAACCTAGCTGGAAGCAGACTCTCAGCATTTCTAGTAAGACTTATGAGGGTTTATGATTTGCATTGGAAATTCAAAGTCATGAAAATTCAAGTGCAGTAAGTATTATTTTTATAAAGCTGCTTAAAAAAAATCCCTAAGTATTATTTGATTTCATTCTTGAGTTTTTTATCAAGATTCCTTTTTTCAAGATGCACACCCATTGCCATCAAGTCAATTCTGACTTATAGCAACCCTATACAACAAAATAAAACTTCCCCATAGAGTTTCCAAGGCTATAATCTTTTCAGAAGCAGACTGCTATACTTTCTCCCACACAGCAGCTGGTGGATCCTTACATACATAGTATACTAAATTTAATTCATTTTATTTGTTGTTGTTACATGCCATTGAGTTGGTTCTGATTCATAGCAACCCTATGTACAACAGAATGAAACACCGCCAGGTCCTGCACCATCCTCACAATTGTTGCTATCTTGACAAACTGACAGACAAGTGGTGGTCACTATATACACATACCTATTTGCTGACTTGTTTTGCCACGTCCCGTCAATATGCCAGGTTTCAGAAAGCTGAGTTTAGAATTTTCTTCAATCCATTTCTTTAAAGCCTGAAAATGAAATGCAAACTATAGTTTGGACAATATTTGTAAATCTATATTAAAGCAGTATCAAAACATATGTATGAAGAAAAGAAACTTAATGTTTAAGTCAGTACACAGACATTTTTCAGATGGAAAAACAGCTTCTTGGAATTGAACTCCATGAAATAATTAACTACAGTGGTGTAGGTCTTTGCAAAAAAAGTTCAGAATAGTGGGTGTGCAGAACTACTACATGAGTTTAACAACAGTTCAGGATATAAGAGCAA
Source organism: Orycteropus afer afer (assembly GCF_000298275.1). Lineage (NCBI taxonomy): Eukaryota > Metazoa > Chordata > Mammalia > Tubulidentata > Orycteropodidae > Orycteropus > Orycteropus afer. Next base: position 2,388,340 of record NW_006921872.1, on the reverse strand, counting down.
TATACAGAAATCAGTTGTACTTCTATAGACTAGCAACAAGTAATTGCAATTTGAAAATTTTAAAAAATATCATTTACAATTTTTAGAAAAGTAATACTTAACTATAAATCTAACAAAATATATGCAGAATCTATATGCTGAAACTAAAGAAGATGATAAGAGAAACTAAAAAAGAAACAAAAGAAGATGTGGTATTTCGCCTCTTAGGTAGCCCTCAATAATCCCCCCCCCCACTTCCTGTATTCAGATCCTACAAATCCTCTCTTCTGTGAGCTACATTTATGAACCACTGCTAATGAATATAATACAACAGATGGGACAAGATATCACTTCCAAAATTGGGTTATAAAATGACTATAGTTTCTATGAGTCGGGGCCGACTCGATGGCACATAACAACAACAACAATAACAACAACAACAACAATAGTTTCCATATTAGGCACTGTCTCTCACTCTCTCTTGGATCACTCACTTTGCAGGAAGCTGCCGTGTTGTGAGGCAGCCCTGTGCAAAGGCCCACATAAGTGAGCTTGGAAGCACATCTTCTACGCCTGCTAATATCCATGTAAGTGAGCTTGGAAGTTGATTCTCCCCCCAGCCAAGCCGTGAGATAACTACAGCCATGACCAACACCTTGACTATAGCCTCATGAGAGATCCTGATCCAGGAGCACCCAGGGAAGCTGCTTCCAGATTCATGACCCAGAGATACTGTAAGATAATTAATGCCTGAAGTTTCTAACCACCAAGTTTTGAGGATATTTGTTACACAACAGATAACACATACAGAAGCCCTAATTAAATGAAGAGATACACTGGAATCATAGATTAGAAGAACTGCTAATGATGGAAAACCAATTTGCTATGTAAACTTTCACCCAAATCACAATTAAAAAACTAAAATAAAAACAAAAAGAATTCCATATGGATCACAGACCTAAATGTAAAATACAAAAGTTAAAATTTCTAGAAGATAATATAAGAATCTTTGTGACCTTGAATACGCATAAAGTTCTTAGATAACAATATCAAAAGCATGAGCCATACAAGAAAAACTTGATAAACTGGACTGTATCGAAATTGAAGGTTTTCAATCTGCAGAAGATACTGTTAGGAGAACGAAAAGATAAGCCACAAACCAGAAAAAACCAATTACATTTCTGACAAAGAACTTTTTGGTAGAATTTAAAAAGAACTCTCAAAAACTCAAAAATAAGATACTAAATAACCCAGTTTTTAAAATGGCCAAATGATCTGAACAGACACACCACCAAAGAAGATATAAGAAGAGTTATATGAAAAGGTGCTTAACCTTATTTAGTTATTATGAAAATTCAAATTTTCCCTGTTCAGGGAGGAGGTAGAAAGAGAACTGTTAATTGTGGGGACTATAATCTGTGTCATGAAACAATACGTGGATGAACTGCTGAGTGTAAAAAGAATCTGCTTTGTAAAACTGCACCCAAATCACACACACAAAAAAAAAATTGTAAAGCTTATAAACAGCCATTTAAAGTGAAACTAATGGTTTTTCCCCCTCTAAAGCAAAAAAGAAAGTAAATCAAAGATGCATAGAACAATCAGTCCAAAGAACTAGTAGACCACATGAACTCCAGCCTCCATGACCCTGAGACCAGAAGAACCAGATGATGCCCAGCTACCACTGCTAACTGCTCTGAAAGGGATCATAATAAGAGGCCCTAGATACAGTGGGAGGAAAACGTGAAACAAAACAAAAAAAAAAAGACTGAGCTTACTGGTGTAATAGAGACTGGTGGAACCCCCAAGACTATAGTCCTTTATACATCCTTCAAGCCCGGAACTGAACTCACTGCTATGGCTCAACTTTCAGCCAAATATTAGACCAAACCAAAAACCAAACTCACTGCCATCGAGTTGATTCAACTTATAGCGACCTCTCCTTAGGTTTCTGAGGCAGTATCTCTACGGAAGGAGATTGCCTGATCTTCCTTCTGAGGAGTAGCTGGCAGGTTTGAACTGCCAGCCTTCTGGTTAGCAGTTAAATGCCTTAGGCACTACACCACCAGAGCATTAGACAGACCTATAAAAACCAAAACCCAAACTCACTCCTGTGGAGCTGATTCTGACTCATAGCAACCCCTCCTTGGGTTTCTGAGTCAGTATCCCTACAGAAGTAGATTGCCCAATCTTCCTTCTGAGTAGTGTCTGGTGGGTTTGAACGGCCAGCCTTCTCATTAGCAGTCAAATGCCTTAGGCACTACACCCCGGAGCTCCCAGACAGGCCTTATACAGTGACCAATAACAAAAGGAAGGCATGCACTCCTTAGAACAATCAACCATATGAGATATAAAAAGGGCAGCATTTGCCCAAGGATAAACTCAGAAGGCAGGAAGGGCTAGGAAGCAAGGATGAATTAATACAGGGAGGAAGTAGGAAGAGTGCTGTTATATTGTGGGGATTGCAATGAACGTCACAAAACAAAACGTATATAAAATGCTGAATGGAAAACCAATGTGCTCTGTAAACTTTCACCCAAATCACAACAAAAAGTTAAAAAAAAACCTATTGAGATACTGTACCCATACAATGGCTAAAGAAAAAAACTAATGATGCAAAATGCTTGCTTGACAGGTATCAAGACTTATTATATTTAAGAGTATTAAAAAAGTAAAGCTTTAGTCTAAGGACAAACTAATAGCTGATTGGAGCAGAACAGAGAGCTTAGAAACAGATCAAGACATATATGGGTGCCTGTTATTTTTTTTTTTTTTTTGTGATTTTAATAAATGGTACTGGGTCAATTATTTAGCCACAATGAATAAGAAAGCTTACATCCACAAGTGCTCTGGTTTTGACAAAGAGAATGGTTCTTGTCTCTGGGTTTAAGTGGTATTCCTCTTGCAAGATAAAGCAAAGTTCTTTGAGTTTAGGGTTCTCATTACTGGGATCCATGGAAACAAGTTCTAGTTCCTTCAACTTTTCTGTAAAAGAGAACATTTTATAAATGGTTTATAAATTCAAGAATACACTGTGACTTTTTACTATAGCTCAAAGGTTGATTTCTAAATCTTTCACCAGAATTTTACAGGAACTAACCTGCAAAGGAGTATACCACCAATTTAAATTGGTACAATCTTTTAAGACAGCAACTCGGCAATATCTATCCAAACTTAAAGCTCACATGTCCTTTGATCCTGATAGTCTACGTTTAGCAATTTAAGCCATACTTCTATTTAGAAAAGTATGGAAAATATCTCCAAAGATGTTCACTGTACTATTGTTTAGAATAGAAAAGAAAAATAGTAAACAACCTAAATGACCAACAATAGGGCAACAGTTTAATAAATCATGGACTAAGCATTTAATGTTAATATGACTTAAAAATAATGAATGATACATGTACATGCTGATATGGAAAGATCTCAGAGATATTTTAAGTAAGAAAGATAAAGGTATAGTAAGTTCAGTATGATCTCATCTTCACAAGCACAGTAATAAACCAATGGTGTGCTCCAGCTGATTCCTACTAAGCTACAAGAGCTGACTGTCAAATTTTCAAGAACTGTATGAGCTGGTTTTAAACAGTCATTATTAAAAATTCAATTATATAAACTTAAAATTGAATAACTTATATATAAACAAATGTAACATAAATCAAAACCACAATGAGATAATACTTATACCCATTAGGATGGATATTATCAAAAAAAAAAGAGAAGACCAAGTGTTGGAGAGAATATGGAGAAACTGGAATCCATATAGTTTGCTGGTGGAAATTTAATATGGTGTAGCTGCTGTTTGTATGGAATCTATCATGTGTAAATCCTACTATTTTTACTTCTTCCAAATACTAAATGATGCAAGCAGAATTTTTTCATAGGTGTTAGATTTCACTGAAGCTAAATATTCCTAATTATAATATTTTCTTAAACGGAGAACAACTCCCAACCATCATTAAACTTACACACATTAAATGTCATATGTGGTAATATATACATATACATATATACATGTACACTGCCACTCCAGTCACCAGACTCCAAAAGGGCTTCCCTCTCTGGGAACAACACTGACCTTCAAATCTCTGGGTTAGAGCTTGCTCAATTTCATCAAATCCTGCTGCTCGGACATTGTTGAAGAAGGCTTTCAAGTAATCCAGAGCATCTTTGATTCGGGCATGCTCACTGATGAGGAGGGCATCATTATATTTCTGTTTGAAATGAAAACTGAGTTTCGACATGTTTCTCATTTCTAACATAACATCTTCTGTTCAATGAACTCTACTTAACAAGAGATTAATTTTGAGGATAAATTTTTCACAAATATATTTCAACCTTCAGTTTTTCCCCTAAGGGTTCAGTAGTAATTTCTTTGAACCAAATACTGTATTTAAAAAGAAAAGAAAAGAAAATCTCAATTACCTGGCATCATTAATTAACTAGAATCACTCTGCTATAAGCTACCTTAGAAGAGAAAGATAAACTTTTATAAAAAATATGTATCAAAGAAAAACAAAGGTAAAGCAACTTCCACATCAACTTGCCCCATAACTCAGACATTCCACTTAATCTCTTCTACATCTAAAGCTGTTAATAAATTGTAATTGCACCTCTTCAGGATGGTGGTGCTGACCACCTACACCAAAAATTCAAGTTAACTAAGAGTCTACAAATGTATGCTGATTGAATGCATTTTAAAAACCTTCTAAATGGAAAAAATGAACAGAGGTGATGGATGTTTTTATTGTGTTGTTGTTTCTTAATATCTTGGTTAACCAGAAAACACCAGAGACCCTGAATGTCTGAGCAAACAGAGGTAATGGATGTTTTTGTTGTGTTGTTGTTTCCTAATTTCTTGGTTAACCAGAAAACACCAGAGATCTTGAATGTCTGAGCATGTGGCTCTACCAAACACAAATAAAACATATGCTTCAGAATATGGCAACAGGACCCAAAATCTGAAATTCAGAGGTCTTTCACTGGTCACATATAAATAATAATGTCCCCTTACATTACCTAATTTTTTCTAACCCCATCAATTAAGGGTACGGTGGAGGCACAGCCTAGAATCTCAGCCTATTTCAGTTCTGTTGCTCCAGTGTTGAGCTTCAAAAGACAAAGAAGGGGCTGAACGTGACAACTTTTGGAGATTGCGTCACAAGAACCTCCTGGAGAAGCTCTTAAGTTAGCTCTTGGAGATAGCACAGAAAGTTGATGTCTCTCAGCTGCCACAGTGAACCTCTCAGTAGGTGCTATGACCAAAATATGCCTTTCAAAAGAAGGAACATACCCGTAGATGTGAAGTATACAAGAACAGTGTCTTACAGATCCTGCTCTCTTCATTTCTGTCTGACATCCGAAACACTACACACTCTTTCTGAACTGCAATGATCCACTGTTCATATTTCTGTGTACCGAATTCCCTATTTTGAATTTGAAATAAGTTACCTGGGAAAATTAAAAAAAAATATTTCACTGTGCCATATGGTCAGTAATCAAAGAATTCATCTGCCTTACCCTTCATTTTCCTTTCTTACTCTTTGTAAAGAAGACACCAAAAGTTGTCATCAAGTCCATTCCAACTCATAGTGACCCCATGTGTCTCAGAGTAGAACAGGGCTCCACAGGGTTTAGAATGGCTGATTTTTCGGAAATGCATCACCAGGCCTTTCTTCCAAGGTACTTCTGGGTAGACTTGAACCTTAGACCTTTTGATTAGCAGCCAAGCACATTAACCATTTTAACCACCCAGGGACTTCATTACCTGATTAACGTTCCTGATAATAAGGTAGTGGGGGTTGGATGGAAGACTGAGTGGAGAAGGGTAAATCAATTGAAAGTCTATTAAAACAGGACCTAAGTTATACTGTGAAAGAAAAGGAAAGTTAAAAGCAAAATAAGGGTGAAAAGAAAGACACCCTGAGCTGTCTCACAGACATCATAAATCCAATGCCTCCAAGACGCTAAACTCATTTTGTACCTGCCAAAGCTGCTCCTAATCCTGGAACCAATAACACCCACTGGCATACAAATAGGTGCTCAAGCTAGAAACCTGGGAGGAAGTCACCTGGCTGCTTCCTCTCTCTCACTCCCACCCAAATCCATTTAGCCATTAAGTTATGCACCTTTCACATCCCACCACCCCTCTCTAACCCACCTTCACTACCTGTTTGGTTTTCTTCATTTACCATTATCTTTATCACATCACTAATCTGTTTAAAATCTTCAATTGCTTTTAGGATGAAATTCAAACTCAGCTTGGCCTACCATGCCCTCCACTATCTGTCCCCACCTCTCCCCTTAGCCTCCCTCCTTTCCATTACTCACACGGTAGAATTGTCATGAAATGCTTCTAGTTCCTAAATCACTGTGCTCTCTCTTCTCTCTATACCTGCAGTCCTTTCCTTATATATTTTTCTCTCCTTAACTTGGCCGACATCTTCAAGATTGGTCTCAGGTACTACCTCCCCCAGGAAGCTTTCCCTGAAACCCCGTCTAGGTCAAAGTTCCCATGTGCTCCACTGGCACCCAGTGTGTAACTCTGCTTTGTCCCATGGAAATTATACCCAGCTGATTCTTGTCTCTTTGTCTATGACTTTCCTGAGGGCAGGGATTATATCTTTAATCTTGGTATTTCCATTTATTATGCCTGGAGCAATAAATATGTGGTGAGTGAATGAATAAATGGAGGAAAAACAAAACTTGGTGATTGCATGAAGGAGTCACAAAAGAAGAAAGAATCAAAGATCACCCCTAGGTTTGAATCTCAGTCACCAGGGAATTGGTGGTTCCATTCATGGGAATAAGGATATCAGGATGAAGTCAATTTGGAAGGTCAAGAAAATGATGAACTGATACGAATATGATATTCTTGAAGTATGTGTGTCCAGATGGATTTACAAAAGAAAAAATTAAAAAAAGAAAAAAAGCAAGAGGGAATAAAGGAGGACTTACAAGATTCCTGAATACTCAAGAGAGTCAACCTCTAGATATGATCTTGATATTGTTCAAACTGAAGACAATGCAAAAAGATATTGGTGAACAGTAAATGGCTACTCCCAAGCAGAGAGGATACAAAATAAGAAATTTTTCTCACCAAGACTTTGAGTACCAAGTTCTTCAAAGACTCTCTGTGCCTTTCTCTCCACCTCCATCATCAGCTGAGATATAATGTATTTAAATTTGTTGATAATCCGTGTTTCCACCTTCCTGAAAACTAGAGCCATCAAAGGATGGTGAGTACTTTTTTAAAAAGAACAGATCATAGGTCAAAGTAATTACCTCCAAACCCTGCTGTGCCTTTGTTACTTCCTCTGTAAAATCTCAAACTCCAGGCTCCCTAGCAGATGGTCTAAATGAGATAACAAATGTGCCAAAACCTTTCAATGGCTCCCTGTTGCTTCATGCTCTGATTCTAACATCTCTGTCTTTCATGGTCTGGGTCTAACCTGCCTTTTCATTCTGGCTCTCTCATGATCTCAGCACAGCAGAGGCTGGTTTCTACCTTGTCTCTGCAAAGGCCACACTCTTTAAACCTATCTCTGTTCTCTGATATTTTCTTTCCCCAACTAACCATCCAGAGTGTTCACACTGATCCCACCATCCACCATTGCATTCTTCCAGTAGGAACATATTAAATGCCCATCACGTGCAGGTACTGGTGATAGAAACTTGAAAAGAATGTACTCTCTGCTCCAGAGAGGTCTGCATTCTTAGGGGAGAGACAGGTATGTACTTGACTAACCATGGCAGGGTGATGTAACAGAAGTATGTGCAAGGTATCTTGGGGTATGGAGGAGGGAGGATCTATTTCTTTAGGGGAGGCAGTGTTGTAGAATAGGGAAAAGGAAGAGGAGGAAGGAAGAGCAGTCAAGTACAAAAGACAGCATTGTCAGAATCTTGGAGGAAAAAGCACAGGACATGTTTAAGGATCCAAGAGAATGCAACAAAGTTGGGTACATGGGAGGCAGAAGAGGATGAAGATCAGACAAATGGAGGGAATGGATCACAAAATCCTACATGACACTAAAAAGTTCAGATTGGCTATCTCCTCTAAAATCCTTATGGGCAGCCCCCGGAGAAGAACTTGACTGCCCCTCTTCCTACTATTCCATATGTGTTTGTTCTGTCTTACACTCATAAAGTCATATGCCACTTATTGAACAAGAATGAAGTCATAAATAATCTATACTCTCCCATATAAAGTTAGTAGAGGGTTGGTATTTGATAAACATTTATTGGTCCATATTATAAAAAGTCATATTCTGATTTAAGGGAAGTTGTTATAAATTCAGGTAAGTTCATTTCAACTAAAATTATCAGGTAAATATTTAGTAATGAAATTACCACACAGTATTTTCCTCAGGCATGGAACAAGAGAGGATTAAGCCAGGCACTGGGCCATTTTCATGCTTATGTTTTCTCATCACCTCTTACTCACTGTTACTACCTTTACGGGAGTTTTATGGATCCAAAGAGCAAGACTGTTTGACTTCTATGTTTCATCCATTGCTTGGGAAAGAACTCAGTAGGGGAGAGAGTTGGAAATGTGATTTTTTTCCCAAGCTTGGGGTTAAATATTTTCTACCAAACAGAGAAAGGATAAAAATGCAGTGTTCATTTAGATATCATCGATGTAACTCTGGGTTAGAAGTAGCAGAGGGTAACAAAGTCCCGACGGGCTTGTTAATGGATGCCACTTACATTTCTGGGGCTTATAAACAACTTCCTCCAGTTCCTCCAAGTTGTCTTTAACTGTTGCTATCACTGATGCATCGAGAGAAGCACATATTTTGCAGATATATGCCATGGCTTCAATCATGTTTTTGGCATCCCCGACACCAATTGAAGCAGTCAGCCCAATGACCTGTGAGGAGCAGCCCAAATCATCAAATGTCTGCGAAATAGCATAACACTTCTAAAAGTCCTCGGGTAACTCTGTCTTGGTAGGGTAGTTTTTTGTTTCGTTTTGTTTTGTTAAACTAACTTCAGACAAAAAGCAAGAACATTATTTTTATACTGACACTCTCTGTTGTTGTTGTTATGTGCCGTGGAGTCAGACCTGACTCATAGCGACCCCTCCTTGGGTTTCTGAGGCAGTATCACTATGGAAGTAGATTGCCCCACCTTCCTTCCAAGGAGTGGCTGGTGAGTTTGAACCGCCAGCCTTCTGGTTAGCAGTCAAGTGCCTTAGGCACTATGTTACCAGAGGTCCTCTGACACTCTCTATGACATTCAAAATAGAAAGATCCCCATCAGACTAAACCAAAACAGCTGCCATTAAGTTGATTCCAACTAATGGAGACCTCATATGTGCAAAGTAGAACTTCACTCCATAGGGTTTTCAGGAGCTGTGACTTCATGGAAGCAGATGACCAGGTCTTTCTTCTAAGGAGCTGCTGGATGGATTCAAACCACCAACCTTTCAGTTAGTAGCTGAGTGCCCAACCATCTGCACTACCCACAGACTGCCTCTATTAGCCTAAGTACTAAATGAATGCAGGCATGGTAACACAGCAGCAAAACATTAAGCAACATAAAAACTGAGATAAGAGATTTTTTAAGGACTTCTTTCTTCTTTACCCGTTACCCCTGTGATGCTGAACAATACGTTAAAAAGGTCAAGTACTGAAATCAGACACTTCCATTCCAATCTCTGCCATACCACACTGGCTGTGTGTCCTTGAATCTTCAGCTCACTGTAAAGATGGGGAACATTGGCTATTTAAAAACTGGATTCAGTGAGATAATGCCTACGAAGAGTTGAGCTTACATAAAGATTCATTTCTTCTTCCAACACTCAATAAATATTGAGTAACTGACTCTCAAGCAAAGAATCTAGTTAACTACCAATTTTATCCTGAAAGAAAAAGCTTAATATGGTTGCTATTGAAGAATATTTTTTGCCTATAGGCACCATACTGAATTTCTTCTAACCTATGCTTCCCAAAAGAGTAATTATTAAGGCTGGAGAACAGTACACAAATGTGTAGAGTGGTATTGATATAAATTCATGGTTTCCATATGATAAGCAATTCTGTGTATTCTCTCAGTTCTCCCATTTCAAACCCTCTCCACCCTCCCAGAGCACACTGTTCCATTCCCATCTTGATTATTCTCAGCAAATGACCTACCACTCCTTCTACATTTAAAACAAAAGAGAGGTTGTAAGATAGGGATTCCCTTCACTTCTGCCCCCATCGAGGAACTCCTCTTTCTTGACTTTTCTCACTGTCTTCCTTCAAGTAACACTAGTAATGATGTTCCATCTCCTCTCCCATATCAATCTACCCACTTGCAATTTATCCCATACCCTCTGGTGTCTTCCATCATCTTGCTCTACCAACATTCCTTCTGACCTTCCCATCCCACCTCACCAACTACTATTCCTTGCCTCACACTCTACACTCCAACAGCACTTGATGGGCTTTAGGTTCTTGAGCATACCATGCTCTTTCATACCTCTGTGCCTCTGGATACACAGCACTCTCTTACTGAATCTCAGCCTGATAAATTCCTGTTAGGTCTTACCTGACTTTTATAGCACACTTTGGAGCTCTTGCATTTATGTTCTGACTGCATCTTGTTCCCATCACCACAGCATGCCATCACGATAAACTGTGACATAATCCTTACATGTCTGGCTTCCCATAGACTTAAGTTCTTTTAATGCAAGGACTATGTCTTTTTATATTTCTATCCTCAGTGCTTAGCATAGTGCATGGCATATGTAGCCAGAATATATATATACCCATTAAGTGACTATATAATAATATGTATGTGAAGTTAATATATATCTATTAAGAGAATGAATGAATGAAAATAAATTTACATATGTTGTTGTTATGTGCCATCAAGCCGGACCCTACTCATAGCAACCCCTCCTTGGATTTCTGAGGCGGTATCTCTATGGAAGTAGACTGCCCAATCTTCCTTCTGAGGAGTGCTGGTGGATTTGAACCACCAGCCTTCTGGTTAGCAGTCAAGTGTCTTAGGCACTACACTACCAGAGCTCCCATAGAGTATATAAAATGAATCACTATAATATAAACTTAGGATCTGAAAAGGCCATCCACAATGTGGCCACAAGAGTAAGTAAACAGGATTTAGGAAGACTGTAGTTCTTACAGAATCCATCTGATTTTGGAGATACCTGGGGCAGTGGGTCTGAAGATCCTCCAAGCTTCTGATCTAGATAATGAAACATGATTTTATTGTATGGGTGTTGTTTACTGGTATTGTGGCATTCATCAAATATCATCAAAGTAAAGAGAGAGAGTGATGGAATAGTCCCATTTTTAAGGTTGTTCACAAGAATCTGTGGAGTTAAAATGATGATGTCATTGTTCTCAACAATCTGTCTTACTGGGACCTGTTCAGCTGTTGTTCCAGAAATGCCTGCAACTCTGTACCTGGGAAAGGACACAAATACCCTGTTACCAACCACTGTGTGAAAGGCAAGCCACAAAGATGAAACATTAAGTTAGAATATCAATTGATTAAGTTCTCCCTGGGTCTAAAAGGCACATATCTGGACACATGTTAAATGCTTATCACAGAGCCTAAAACAACGTAGTAAATGATCAATAAATGCAAGTTAGTCATAATTGAGAGAGTTGCTGCCATTACATTCCTTCAAGCCAATTCTGATTTTTAGTGACCCTATAAGATGGAGAACTGTCCCGCAGGCTTTTCTAGGCTATAATTTTCATGGGAGCAGATCACTGGGTCTTTTCTTGCACATAACCACTGGTAGGTTTGAACTGCCAGCCTTTTGGTTAGCAGTCAAGCACTGAACCATTGCATCACCAGGGCTCCTTGTAATTGATAATGTTGTTGTTGTTGTTGTTGTTATGTGCCGTGGGGTCAGATCTGACTCATAGCGACCCCTCCTTGGGTTTCCGAGGCAGTATCACTATGGAAGTAGATTGCCCCATCTTCCTTCCGTAACTGATAAGAGTATATGTTAATTTTTTCAGGTCACTAAGGAAAAAAACAGGAGCTCTAGTAGCATAGTGCCTAAGGCACATAACAACTCAACAACAAGGAAAAGAATACTTAAAGAAAACAGTATTATTAAATAAATTATAAAATCACTAAAGAAGTTAAATGTGCCATTTAAATATCAAATTTATCTCTTAAGAAGTCATTTAGTCACTCTACAGAGCCAACCAGAGTTTAGAATTTCTAGGTATACCTAACAAAAAGATTTGAATCCATGAAGAAATCACATATAGATTATATAGAGATTGAATCTAGCATAATTTTTTTTAAAGCATGGTATTTCAAAAACTAAAACCAAAAAAAAAAAAAAAAATGTAAGTTGTATGAAGTTAGAAAAGAAAAGGGTGGACAAACCATTATACGTACCCGAGTCTTTCAAAGTATTTTGAGAAGACAGATTTCTGCTGTTCATATACTGGGATTTGAACAGCAAAAAAGACAACCTTCCCTCTTTGTCCTTGTGGAAATTTTTTAAGATGATGCTCACATATAAGAACGGAAACAAAGGTTTTCCCACAACCTTTTAACATGAAAGGAAAAAGAACAAAACACATCACTAACATTACATATTTAGTTCTGGCTCCCCTAAAACCAGTAGGCTGACTCTTAAATTGATAATAGGGAAGTACTAAGAAGAACTGCAGAATTTACAAAATAACGAAAATATATGCACTCAGTGAGGGCATTTTAGTAGACTAACAAAAGTTCATTTTCTTTCCCCTCTAATGTCCTTGAGACATTAGGTATCTTGATAGGGCAGTCTCTTAAAAAACAAATGGAACAAGGAAAAAAATTGAAACTTGCTCATTTTTTCCAGGTATTCAATAAAAGAAAAAAGATTTTTTAAAAAAGAAGCAAACAAGGAAACAAACTATATAAGTAACGGCAATCAGTTTACCAGTAGGAGCACATATGACTGTATTTTTTCCATTCATAGCAGGCAAAGCAAGCTCTAGTTGGTAATTTCTTGTCTTCAACGGGCTGAATGAGTTAGTATGAGACACTTCTGTAACACGAAAGGAACAAAATTACCAAACAGTTATGGCTCTGTGGAATCACAGCAGTCCAATGGACATGAATTCTGACTCTGGCAAGAGACACATCATTTAAGGAGTCTAGAATCCTTGTCTCTTGTTAACCATTTCAGCTTCTCCACTGACCTGAAGTTCAAACGTTTCCCTCAATAGCAAAGGATTGACTGCAAAGATGAAAAGCAAATCAATGGAGAATTCTTTCTTATTATGGGAGCTTAGTAGGGAAGAACTAAGGTGAGAATGGCCTAATTCAGGTCAAGGCAAATGCCTACAGGGTAAAGGAAATACTAAATACAACAAAACAACAAACTCCTCCAAGATCTTTGAAGAAAAATAGCTAATAATTGGATTCCCAAACACTCTCTTATTGAAGAGCAACCCCATACTCTGTAATTCTTGGTATTTTCTTTAAAAAGAAATTAAAAAAAAAAAAAAAAATCAGAGATTTTATCACACTCCTAAAATATAATCATATAAAATGTTAAGAGACAGTAAAGATTTTGGAAATCACCTTGTGAATCCAACCCATCCATTTTAAAGAAAGGGAGAATTTCTGAAAGGCTAAGTGAGTTGACACTACTTGTCATTAAGCATAATTTCCTTCCCCATACCCTTTTATATATAACTGTGTGTTGTGTGTGTGTGTGTGTGTGTGTGTGTGTGTCTAATATGGGTGAAAGTTTACAGGGCAAATTGGTTTTCCATTCAACTACTGGGAACATGAAAATGTTGGTTCTCCCTATATCGACACATATACTCAAGATGATCCTAATAAAAATCTTACATTTTATCCTGTGACACTGATTGCAATCCCACAATGTATTAGCACTCCTCCCACTTCCTCCTTGTGTTTACCATTTTCATTCATCCTTCTTTCCTATCCCTTTCTGCCCTGTGAGCTTTATTCCTATGCAAATGATGTCCTTTTGATCTCAGAAGGTTGACTGTTCTAAAGAATGCATCCTCCCTAGTGTTATTGTTCACCTTATAGGCCTGCCTATTGTTTGGCTGAGAGGTGAGCCACAGCAGTGAGTTCAGATCTAGGCTTGAAGGATGTTAAAAGGCCATAGTCTAGGGTGTTCTACCAGTCTCTATCAAACAAGTTATCACGGTCTTTTTTATGATTTTGAATTCTGTTCCACATTCTTCTCTCACTCTTCCAGGACCTATGATGATAGTCCCTTTCAGAGCAGTCAGCAATGGTGGCCAGGCACCATACAGTTCTTCTGGTCTCAGGATCATAGAGACTGGGGTTCATGTTGTCCATTAAATTGTTTCCTTGTGTCTCTGAGTTTCTTCACTCTTCTTTGCTTCAGATGGGGAGAGACCAGTAGTTGCACCTTATATGTAACTTTTTATGCTGCCTCCTTATGCAACTTTCTGGTCTCATGTGACAGTCATAAAAATATGCTTCAAGAAAGACAAGGTGGTTGCCCAGCCACCACTACCAAACATCCTGACTAGAGTCACACTAGATGGATTCTGATAGAAAGAGAAAAATGTGGAACAGACCTTCAAATTCTCAAAGAATCCAGACTTACTGGACCAACTGAGACTGGAGGAACCAAAATTATCCCCTAAAACTACCTTTTAACTAAATAGCAGGGTAGCTCAAAAAGTAAAAAAGGTCACCTTTGAACACTGCACTCTTAAAAAATTATCTATATGAGACCAAATGGACAACTGTTACTGTAAAGCACAGATGAGAAGGCTCTGGGGCAGTGAGTTAATGGGAATGGACTAAGTTAACCAGAGTAGAAATCATGAGAAAGTTGACATAATATGAAGAATGTAATCAATGGCACTGAGCATTATGTATAGAAATTGTTGAACAGGAACTTATTTTGTTGTATATACTTTCACCAAAAATACAATAAAATATTTTTGAAGAGAAAGATAAAGTGGGCTTTATATAGTATCTTTGTGACAATTAGAAAAAGGAGCCCCTCCTGGAGCACAGATTGGATCTCGGCACCCACTCAAATCCTCAGCCATGCACAGCTTGTGCAGTGCACAAACTTCGTTACTTGCATGGCAGCCCTGGGACCTGAAAAGAAAACTTAGCAAGCGGCTCACAATAGTAGACGTATTTCTTTACAAAAGCAGGGCTGGTTGTGGATTTCATAGAAGTTGAATAAGCTGAGTTTCTGGGAAGACTATATTTTTAATGTAGACATGTAATATGTAGACAAAATTCTTAGTGATAAAAGGATAGGAAAAAGAAGCAGACAATAGGTATGGAAGGGAAAGAATGGCATTTCTAATTACTGAAAAAAGATCTATTTTGACAAAAATTCTCTTTTCTGGTTTTCCTTAAAAACCTTTTCACAAGGCTGTGACTCTGGCACTGTAAGACATAAAACAGCTGAAGAGCAGCATTACAGAAAAGAACAAACGCCAGGTACCTGCAGGCAGACACGAACTCTGACTAAGGTTCTGGGATTCAGGTTCTTCCTGGTAATATATCTGTACTTCGGAAGTTTCTATTTCATCATTCTCAAGATCTTCACTTTTAACATCTTTTGCACCTTTATGAGATTAAAAAAAAAAAAACTGAGAATTTTAACATAACCTAATATAGGTATATCCTGCACTTTTGGGAAGTTTGCTTTATGCTACATCGTTTTTATGAAAAAGCTCCATTAATACTTGTTTGCTAACCAAAAGAAATCCGAAGAGGACCCTGGTTTTTACAAAAAAAAAAAAAAAGGAGAAAAGTGAAACTATTGTTCAGTGTTTGCTTTGCAGCGAACTGTTAAAGAAGCAGCATGCACCCTGAGAGGCGAGAGTGTAGTTCCCTGGGAACTACATTCACTAGCATAACATCAAGCCACCATAGCTTTGAACTGTTCTGTGAACACTCTATGTTGGTGTTATTTTAAGTTTGTGTTATTTGGTATGATTTATTAGGTTATTTTTCAGGTCTAGGAACACTCACAATATTTTCCTACATAAACTGACAGTAATCACTTCTTTACTTTGTACCATTTCAGCTTAGGAAAGGTTTCACCCTACTTTTGGATCGTGGGGAAAACCTTTAATAGTTTTGAAGGGGTAAGCTCCACACAAAGGTCATAACACTGAAATTTTAAACTTTAATTTAAACTTCCCTGCAACAACCCCCTTCACTTTTTGAAACAATTAAAAGAACAGTTTTGATTTTGAAATCTCAATTTGGATTTTGAACTCCAATACCATTTAGCACTTTATTACTCAAAGTGTGGGGCATGGTTGTTAGAAATGAAGAATCCGGAGCTCCTACTACATCAGGAGCTGCATTTAAACAAGATCCACAGGTACATTAAAGAGAATGTTCAGGAGACGTTCATGTCTTCTATTTCTAACTGCCCTGGACCCGAGAATTTCTGGAATAACTAAGAAGCCAAGAAAAGCAAAGATCAAACACTCAAATGGTTTAACTTCAGCCTTTAAAACAATGCTCTGAGAAGATGTTAGCATCAGGAAACCAAAGGAGTGCTCAGGTGCTTAATCAATGTAGACTGTTCTTTTCTTTTTTCCCGTACTCCTGGTCTGGTCCAGTTGCAGATGGGTGTCAGGTGAAAGAACCAGGCAAGGTCTATTTTGGTTCTACTCCAAAAAAGAAGTGAGCCCTAGGGTTTGAACCTTTAACTCTAGAATTCTCAAGCTACCTCTCTGATAATCTAGACACAGACTGGGAGCTCAGACTCTGCCTTCTCCATGTACTTTTGGCCAGATGGGTTCATTCTGGTTGAGAGTGGTTTGTCTTGGTCCATTTTTAGGGGTTATATACAACCAAACTACTTCTGTAATCAAGTAACCAGCTTCCTACCAGAACTCAACTTTATGCTGGTCTTTGCCTTGGGATGCAGCCACAGGAATTTGAAGGGAAAAGTGCCTCTTAACAGTGAGTGAAAAATACGTAGGCATGAGGGAAACCCTAAGTAGAATCGTGAGGAAGGGAGAGCATGTTTTCAGACCTTCCCACTTCTTACTTCCAAAGTTCTTCCTCAGAAAGTCCTACCTTCCTCTACATGCCACAGTTCACTGAAGTTGCTCTCTTCTTTCTCCAAAGCAAGTTTCAAAGCTTTGGGCCAGTTCTCCTTGTCTGATCTGAGCAGGCATTCAACCATTTTCTCTGCACCTGCCATCATCCCCTTGTTGGAACAAACCTAAGCAAGGCAAATGCAATGTGTTCATTATCATCATCTCAAAAATTTACCTTTTATGAGATTTTACAGAAGAAATATAAGTACTACCTGATTTAAAACTCATTGTATACTAGGGTTCAGTGGGGTTTTATTCATGACCATTTTTGTGCCATCCAACAAAGGATTTTAAGATAGCCTTTCCTTCATGCTTGTCCTCTACACATGACATCACTATGCAAGCCAAGACTCCCCAACTCTTCTGAGCTCTTAGACCTACCATCATCAGCTATATCAGAAAAAGAATTTATCTGTTCACCAACCATTCAGAATATGGGTATATTGGCATAGAGAAATGTTTGGAAGAATGTAACAAAATATTAACTTATGTTTTTTTTCTTCTGGGTAGTGGGGTTTATATGACTTATTAATAATCATCATTAATAAAATCTATTAAAGTTATTATAAGCATTGTTATTATGTGCCAGGTATAAGCAAGCACTTTACAAATATTATCTCATTTAATCCCTAGAAAAATATCACAGTAATAAGGCACTATTATTAGGAGAACTGGCCCATTTACACATGAAGAAAGAGAGGCTAACTCCTTGCCCAAAATCACACCACTAGAAAGTGGCTGAGCCAGAATTCTAATAAAATTAAGTTTCTATAGCCTGAGTGTTTTACTACTGGTCGATAGCCTTTTTATTTTTATCTTTTAATTTTCTGAACTGTCCGATTTTAGGAGCTCTGGTGACATAGTGCCTAAGGCATTTGACTGTTAACCAGAAGGCTGGCAGTTCAAACCCATCAGCCACTCCTCGGAAGGAAGACTGGGCAATCTACTTCTGTGGTGGTACTGCCTCGGAAACCCAAGGAGCGTTCGATTTTATTTCAATTGGCATAAAATATTTTCCACAAAGGTAATAAAGTAATTTTAACTGAAAAAAAAAGGGCAAATCTGGAAGAAAATTGATATAAAAATTACTCAAGTCACATTAAAAGCACTACTTCTGTAGTGATACTGCCTCGGAAACCCAAGGAGGGGTCACTATGAGTCGGGTCCAACTTGACGGCACATAACAACAACAACAACAACAACTATGTAAATTATTCCTTGAATTTGAGAATTTTTGTGAATTTCAGTTATCTTTCTCAGGTCTCAAACAGTTTAGAAATTAGAAGATACATTCCATTTTCAAGTCATATTTACAAATACTAACATTTTTATATTAATTAACTTACTTGTCTAATTTCTTCACATTCTTGATTAATTAAGCAATGGGATATTTCAGGAAGAATATCTGTTGGATTAATTCTGGTTTTAAATTCTGGTTGTAAACGTTTTAAAAGCAATCTGTGCTCCTCCAACTTCTCAATTTTTTGAAAATCCCAATTTTCACAGGCTTCATAAAGTCCAGTATAACCTGAAAAGAAAGAAGAACATTTATGATATCAGCTGAAAAATACTTTGAGATTAATATCATAAGAATTGTGTTTGCATACACAGTGAAAGAACTCTTAAAGAAAAAAAAAATCTATGAATTACCTAAATAAATAATGATTTTTCAAAAAGAAAACTCAATGTGTTCATTTTAGCCACCTAAACTTTTTTTTTTTTTTCAACCTTTACTATGGTTTGGGTTCAAGTTTACAGAGCAAATTGATTTGCCATTCACCACTTT
This sequence comes from Orycteropus afer afer, assembly GCF_000298275.1. Lineage (NCBI taxonomy): Eukaryota > Metazoa > Chordata > Mammalia > Tubulidentata > Orycteropodidae > Orycteropus > Orycteropus afer. The sequence goes on along the minus strand of NW_006921872.1, from coordinate 2,369,509 downwards.
ATACACATTTTGTTTCATAACATTGGTTGCAATCCATTCAGTGTAACAATATTCTTCCCACTTCCTTCCTGGGTTCCCAGTTTCCATTTGTTCTTCTTTCTTGTCCCTTCCTGCCTTCTGAGCTTTGTTTACAGATAAAGGCTACCTTTTTGGTCTTGTATGGTTGATTGTACTGAGGAGCAAGTTCCTTCCTGGTGTTAACATTTACTTTATAGACAGACTTCTCTGTTGTTTGGCTGAAAGACTGTTGTTATTATTGGCTGTTGTTGTTGTTATGTGCCGTCAAGTCAGACTCAACTCATAGCGACCCCTCCTTGGGTTTCCAAGGCAGTCTATCACTACGGAAGTAGATTGCCCAACCTTCCTTCTGAGGAGTGGCTGGTGGGTTTGAACCACCAGCCTTCTAGTTAGCAGTCAAGTGCCTTAGGCACTATGCTACTACAGCTCCATAGATGAGTTGTTGTTGTTGTTGTTGTTGTGTGCCATCGAGTCGGCCCTGACTCATAGCGACCCCTCCTTGGGTTTCCGAGGCAGTATCACTACGGAAGTAGGATTGCCCAACCTTCCTTCCGAGGAGTGGCTGGTGGGTTTGAACCGCCAGCCTTCTGGTTAGCAGTCAAGTGCTTTAGCCACTATGCTACCAGAGCTCCCATAGATGAGTTAGGCACCCAATATTTTTATGTCCTCTAAAAAGGTTTATCATCTCTTAGGAGAAAGTAGTATTAAGGACAAATTAGAAGTCTTGTCTTTGGTCTAAGTATAAAGTTCTCTTTCTAGAGTGACCCATAAATTTCACTTACGACCCTTCATTTGCCTTTGTTGTTGGTTTCTGGGTGCCATCAAGCTGATTCTTCACAATACATGAACATTTTCAATATTAAATTCATTTTGAAGCCTTTATCATATATTCTGGATACTAACCCTTTCGTGATTACATATTTTACACATATATTCTCTCACTTTATGACTTGTTTTTTCACCTTCTTTATAGTGTTTTTAAATAAATAGATGTCTTAATTTTAATGTCGTCAAATGAATCAAACTTTCCTTTATGGTTAATGCTTCAATGTCCTGTTTCACAAACCCTGCCCTACCCAAGGTAAATAAGTAATAATAAAAGTAAATAATAAAAATATATTATTCTATATTTTTTCTAAAATTCTTTAAATTTTGCCTTTTATATTAAGTTTTTAATTCTTTTGAAATTTAGTCTTTGTGAATGGAATAACGTAAGGAACACAAAGTAACTTGTATAAAAAATTAGTATTTGTTTGGTTTTAAACATTATCCTATTAATGTTATCCTGTTTATAACGGCCCACTGCAACTTATCAAATAGCTCTTCTTTCCTAGGGTCCCATAAACATGTGGGTCTGTTTAGATGCTCTTTTATTTCATTATATAGGTCAAATTGTTGATTCCAGAATAAACACTACATTGTCTCAGTGGCTGTAGCTGTGCAATAAAACTTGATATCTAGAAGGGGGAGCCCCACCTACTTAATTCTTCTTCTTGAGGGGTGTCTTGACTAGTCTTAGATCATAATTCTTTCATAAATAGTTGAGAATCAGTTTTCAAATTAACTGAAAAGGTCTGTAAGATTTTTATTAGAATCACCTTGAGTATATGTATCAATATAGGGAGAACCAACATTTTCATGTTACCAAGTCATCTTCTCCACGTGCATGCATAGATATCTCCATTTAGTAGGGACTTCTTTAATATCTTCAATAATATAACATTTTCTTTATTCAGATTTTAGACTTTTGTTAGATTCATCCCTAAATGTCTTAAAGTTTTTGCTACTATTACAAATTTCGTTTTGGATTACATATTAGGTTTGCTTCCAATGGATTAACATAAAAATAATTTTTATATGCTGATCTTCTATCCAAGAATCTTGCTAAACTCTTCCATTAATTATAATTATCTTTCTGTACATGCTTTTGGATATTTCAGGTATATACTGATATCATCTGCCTGAAAATAGTCTTTACATAGCCTCAGATTAAGAGACATAAATCATACAGATACCTCAAAAGCAACAGATGAAGACTGGTGAAACTCCTGAGACCGTGGGCCTTAGACACCCTTCAAGCTGGGAACTGAACGTAACTCATAAGGCTTAACTTTCAGCCAAACAATACACAGGCCTATAAAGTGAACAATACCAGAAAGGTATGCACTCCTTAGAACAATCAACCATATGAGATGCACTCCTTAGAACAACCAACAATATGAGATCAAAAGAGCAGTATCTGCCCAGGGATAAAGCTCAGAAGGCAAGAAGGGAGAGGACAGAAGGACAAAGGGAAATGGTAAAAACAGGGAGAAACTGGGAATGCTGTTACATCATGGAGACAGCAATCAACATCACAAAATGAAATGTACAGTATGAATTGTTGAGTGGAAAACCAATTCACTCTGTAAACTTTCACCCAAATGACAATTTAAAAATGAAATAATAGTAAAGCAATTTATAACAATAACAAAAACTATTAAAGTCCAGAAAACCCTATGGAACAGTCTTAACTCTGTCACATGGTGTCATTATGAGACAAAATCGACTCAATGGCACTTAACAATAACATGCTTGGGTAATTATTTTATTAATGTTAGACTCAATATTATCATACTAAGACTATTAGGTATTAAAACTATGTATTGAATAAAAGAATGAATAAATTGTTTATTTGCATATAAGAAAAGGAGAGAAGGAAGGAGGGAATGTGATGATTTGTTAAAGATGGGATTTCAGTAATCTTGAAAAATAGAGACATGAACTCTATAGATATCTCAAAAGTAATAGCTTTTCATTTTCACAGCATTCGGAAAGAGTGAAGGGAGATATTTTGATTTGTAAGAAAAATAAACTAACCTGATTGTTTCAGGGCATCCAAAAAGCCACGGAACCAGCCTTCCTCCTTGAGCCCCAACAGGTAGTCGAGAAAAAGTGAGGCAGCCTCCATAGTGCCCTTATTGTTTTTCTCAGCCTGAATATATTGTATCTCATCTACAAACAAAAGCAGGAGAGACTCATCAAACCACAGAACTACTAATCATTAAAAACAAAACAAAACAAACAAAAAAACACCTGTCAGACCTTCCTAACTAGAGATGGGATTGGAACAAATCATAGCATTGGAAGAGACTCCTGAGGGCAGCAAATTCTCTGCCCCAACAGACTGTCAGTTCTCCACCAATTCATTCTCTCATTGTCTCTTGAAATTTCTCCTAGTTTGGTGCAAAGTGTAGGAAAGTCTTTAAGAAAAGGAGTTTCAAAAAGATGCTTGGAAAAGGTTTCCCACAACAAGGGAGATGTCAAGTAGCATTAGGGTAGACGGAGGAATAAAGGATTTTTTGATGTTTTGTTCAAAATTACTGCTTTCAGAAATAATTAATTCATTACTTCAGAATCTACTGTAAGACTAGATTGTAAGAACAGGATCATACCATGGCATCAGTAACAATTACAGTGAACCCAGAAAGCAGAAGGGGGCAATGGTGGTTCATTGATAAATGCTTGCCTTCCATGCAGGAGGCCTAGGCTCAATTCCCAGTCAATGTACCTCAAGAGCAGCTACCACCATTCTGTCAGTGGAGGCCTGGGTGTTGCTAAGGTGCTGAACAGGTTTCACTGGAGCTGACAGACCAGGAAGGAAGGCCTGGTAATCTACTTCTGTAAGAGTACAGCCAAGAAAACCCTATGGAGTTCAGTTCTACTCAGCAACACATGGGGTTGCCAAGAGTTAGAAGCAAATCAACAGCAACAAGTTTGGTTAGGTTTTATTAGGTAATATGTGCTTAGTAAATTACCTTCAATGCTAATGAAATGTTTGACACAAATGAAGTGCTTTAATTTTTTGAATCAACACATAACTGCACAGAGAATGGGATCCACATCCATCTTTTAGTGTTTCATTCATTCCCATTTCCCTTTAGATTTTTTCTTTGACCCATTGGTTATTTAGGAATGTGTTGCTTAATATCCACATATTTGGGAGTTACCCAAATTTCTTTCTGTTACTGATTTTTCATTTCGCTCCACTATTACGAGAGGAGTCTGTGGGTGGTACAAAGAGTTTACACAATTGGCTGCTAACTGAAAGGTTAGCGGTTCAAATCTACCCAGAGGTGTCTCAGAAGAAAGGCCTGGCAATCTACTTTCAAAAATCAGCCATTGAAAACACTACGAACCACAGTTCTACCCTGCCATGCACAGGGTCAGCAGAGTTGACAATGACTCAATGGCAACTGTTTTGGATGTGTTTTGTTTTGTTTTTGTAAGGTGGTAAGAGAACATACTTTCTATTATCTCTAGCCTTTTAAATTTATTGAGATTTGCTTTATGGCCTAGCATATGGTCTATGTTAGAGGATATTCTGTGTTCACTTCAGAAGAATGTATATTTTGTTGTTGTTGAAGTGTTGTTCTATAGATGTTTGTTAGGTTGAGTCAGTTTATAGTGTCTTTCAAGTCTTTTATTTCCTGGTTGATCTCTTGTCTAGTTTTCGTATTCATTATTTAAAGTGACGTATTGAAGTCTCCAACAATTATTGTTGAACTGTCTATTTTTCCCTTCGTTTCTGTCAGTTTTTCTAACCTAATGCTCTATTATCAGGTGCACATGTGTTTATAATTGTTGTGTCTTCCTGACGGAGTAACTTTTCTATCATTATAAAATGTCCCTCCTTACCTCTATTATCTCTGTTTTAAAGTCTATTTTGCCTGATATTAATATAGCCACTCCAGCTTTCTTATGGTTGCTCTTACTGAGTAAGAGCACATCAAATTAACTTAGGACTCATGACACACGACGGTGGCTATGCTAAGGTCTGAGGCAGGCTAAACTCCATTTTGAATCAAAGGTAATCTCTGCATCAGGAATTCAGCCTGTCATTCTTGTAATTGTCCACTGTACCCTGAGAAAAGTATTTGGTAAACAATTTCAGAAAATAATTTAATTTTATTTGCTTATAGGTTGTGCTTGCTGCTTAGGAAGCCAGGTCCAAAACAATTTTCAGAAGAGATATGCAAAAAGGGCAAGAAGGCCGCATATTCTGACCTCCTAGAACCCCACAAGAGGAAGGCAGAATCACCATCAATAGCCCAAGGCCTACTACTACAAGGCCAGACATGCTGCCTCCCTCCAGCCCTTTCTCTAACCATTCCTCCCAAAGCACCCACCACCTCTCTCCTGGGTTCGATAATTCGCTGCAGTGGCCACACAGAGCTCACAGATTACAGGGTTTATTAGGGAAGCACCAAGCTACAACTCAAGTTCAGAAAAACGCTCAGTCTCTCTCCCAGCCCACTGTTTCCCAGCAAGTCTCTCACAGTCTCTCCCCCAGCAGTGCATGTCCCTCGGTGTCTTACTCAGCAACACGTGTCTCTTGCATCTCTTTCCCAGCAGCACATGTCTCTTTCAGGAGCACGTGTCTCTTTCAGCAGCACATCTTCCTCAACCAGTAGTGAGAGAGAGTTCTGCCTCTAGGAGGCCTCCTTTTGAGCTTGGCAGGGTGGCCAAACCAACCAATCATAACAACAGAATTCTAAGCACCTGAGAATGAGCCTCCCATAACATTGTGTAGTGCCACACCCAACAGAAATAACCCAGGTGGATAACATTTACAATCAGGAGCTCCTCAGTTGCTCATTCCACCACTGAGTTTACAATGACTTATGGGTAGAAAAGCCATACTAAGTAATTTACTACACTGCAAGATGTTTATTCAGAACTTTAGAATTATGTGTGTCCTCACAAAGGAGGGTCTCCTGATTGTTTTGAGACAAGATGTACCCAATTTAATAATTGCTTTGTAAACTTTAAAAAAAGTTTAGAAACTTATGTAATCTCCTACCAATCAGATGTACCATCACATAATTTTGTAACCATTATCTAAATGTCAACCAATCACTGAATTTTTACTGAATTTTTACTGAACTTTCTTATATAAATTCTCTGAACTGTCTCCTCCTTTGATCGTTTAGTTCAGAATTCTCTGAACTTTTGATTCCCAATCTGAAAATTGCCTTGCTCCTCAATAAAAGCTTCTTTTTAATGCATTTTATTGAAATATAATTTATGTACAGTGAAATACACAAAACTAAAGTGACATGGAGCAATGCATTTTTTTGCAGTGTTCCCTCCCCTCCTCTCCCACCCCTAACAATCAACAAAGAAAGTTTCCCTCCATATATAAACCTTTCCTTGACCCTCCACAACAACGAACTATTACTGTATTTGTTCTTCTGTGATTGACTTATGTCACTCAGCATAATGTCCTCCAAGTTCATCCATATTATGCGGTGTTTTGCAGACTCTGCATTATTCTTTAGTGCTGCATAGCATTCCAGTATGTGTATGTACCATAGTTTGGTCATCCACTCTTCCGCTGACTGGCACGTAGGCTGTTTCCATCTTTTTGCTATTGTAAATAGTGCTGTGATGAACATGAGCGTGCATGTATCTGTTCCTATCCTGGCTCTCACCTCTAGGATATATACCTAGTAATGGGATTGCTGGGTCAAATGGTATCTCCAATTCCAACTTTCTAAGGAATCGCCATATTGCTTTCCACAGTGGTTGTGTCACTTCACAGTCACACAAGCAATGTGTGAGAGTCTCAATTTCTCCACATCCCCACCAGCATTTGTTATTTTCTGTCTCATTGAACCTTGCCATCAGTGCTGGAGTGAGACGGTATATCTCATTGTTGTTTTGATTTACATCTCTCTGATAGCCAATGATTGTGAGCATCTTTTCATGTATTAGCTGACCACCTAATATCCTCCTTGGTGAAGTGTCTATTCATGTCTTCTGCCCATTTTTCAATTGGATTGTTTATTTTTTTGGTGTTGAGGCAATGGAGTTTTCCATCAATCCTAGAGATAAGTCCCTTGCCAGATATGTAATTATCAGCAAATATGAATTTGTTGCTGTCATTTTTGTCATGTGCTTTTTCATTGTGTCAATTTCTTTGTTCCATATAATTTTCTATGCTGAGCTTGTTTTGTTTATGAATCATGTTATCACTTCCTTCGTTGCTATTGTTTTAGTATACGCTGAATATTTATGCTGGTCCTCTTTTTTATTTTGATGTGAAGATTTATCATTTTTCTTTGAGATTACCCTGTAAAAAACAGTTTTCTTCCCAAGTTTAGAACAGTCCATTCTGTCTTGTAGTTGTCTTGACTTCCCTATATCATCGAAAAGTTCTGTAACAACACAGACTTTTTCCCCTCTTTTTAGTTCGTAGTAGTCCTCATTTGTCAGTTGGTGTCTCTAGTCTTATAGGCTTATTTACTTTGGATACTTCCATACCTGGGTTGGTTTCTGGGTTATATCATCATGCATGTTAATGGTCAGTTGTTGCTGGCTGTTGTTGCTTCTCTGGCCAAAGGACTCCCTTTAGCATCTCTTGTAAAGTTGGTCTGGTTTGAACAAATTCCCTTAATTTCTGCTTATCTGAAAATGTCCTAATTTCACCATCATATTTTAGGTACATAATTCTTGGTTGGAAGTTTTTCTCTTTCAGTGTTTTATATATACCATCCCATTGTCTTCTCGCCTGCATGGTTTCTGTAGAGAAATTCGAGCTTAGTCTTATTGGTTTCCCCTTGTAGGTAACTTTTTGTTTTCCCATGCTGCTCTCATGATTCTTTGTCTTTGGTTTTGGTGAGTTTGATGATAATATGTCTTGGTG
>NW_006921872.1:2356401-2361394 GCF_000298275.1 Orycteropus afer afer | reverse complement strand
CTCCTTTGCCCTTCCAATGTGTTATCTATTTCTGACAATTTAGTATTAATCTTCTGGATTTCTATCTGTAGATTTAGAATCATTTCTAATTTTTCATTGATTTTGTCATTTTGTTCTTGTATTTTCTTCCAAAATTTTTCTAGGGTTTTGTCTGTGTTTTCTTTGGTCTGTCTCTCAATCCCTTGAAGATACCTAAATACAATTCTTTTGAATTCCTTATCATGGAGTTCCAATGCTGCGTCTTCCTCAGGGATGTGTTTTGGGTCTGTATCCTGATCCCTTGTTTCTCCTGCTTTATCTTGCTTCTTTGTGTGAACCGTGATGCTCTGTTGTCTCCGAGGCATTGTAATGTTTTTGTGTTTATATTTAATTGGTGATTATATGTTGAAGTGACTTGCCTACAATTTTCATTTTCTTTGTTTTGTTTGTATGTTATCTATACAGGCAGAGTACTGTGCTGTGCTCCTCCATTCACTAGTTGATAGCACTTATACACTCATCACCTGTCTCCTTTCTTGTTGTCAGCCTCTTGTATGTCCTTGCTGACCCTGGCAAACAGAGCCTGTTCTGAGGTCCCTGCAATCCGAATGAGAATCTATCACTTTAAAATCCAAAATGGTTGCCATTTGTAGACGTTCAAAATCTGCCCCTCAATAAAAGTTCCTTACTTTTAATTTCAACCAGATTGCCATTTCGCTCTACTACGGCATGATATATTTTATTCCATTTTCTTACTTCCAATCCATTTGTATCTTTGGCTCTAAAATGTGTCATTTTCATTCATTCCAAGGATTTTCAGAAGAGACATTTTGCATGGGCTTACATGTGTCAGAGGCCCAAGCTACCATGGTTATTAAGATGCCACTTTATTACTTTCCTGTGGGCACAACTAGAAAGCAGAGGTCCACTTTTTTTCCGTGGAATTATTTCAGTCTGCAACTTGTAGTTTGGATCCTATATAGCAATCAGTATCCTAGTTATCTGTCTACTTTAAGATAATTTCCAAAAACTGCCTAACATCAGAAAAGATATTTGGAGCTCTGGTGGCATAGTGCCTAAGGCATTTGACTGGTGACCAACAGGCTGGTGGTTCAAACCCATCAGCCAGCCACACCTGGGAAGGAAGACTGGGCAACCTACTTACTTCCGGAGAGATACCACCTTGGAAACGCAAAGAGGAGTCACTATGAGTCGGAACCGACTCAGCGGCAACATCAAAAGATACTTAGGTACTTTAAACGGAAGAATTGCCGTACTCCCCCTGTCATCTGTGCTTCTATCAGGTACTCCCTCTTTCCCCCTCTTCCTTCCCAAAAGCTCCTCCTCATCTCCAGCACAAAGCAGTTCAACAAAAAGTTACAGAATGGCCATTACCCATAATCATATGGCTAAAAACCAACCAAACCAAACTCACTGCCATGGAGTCAGACCCGACTCATAGCGACCCCTCTTTGGGTTTTCCAGGTGGTATCACTACGGAAGTAGATTGCCCAGTTCTGGTTAGCAGTCAAATGCTTTTAGACAGTATGCCACCAGGTGGAAACACCTGAGTCTGCACTGAAAGCTAAAGCAATGCAATCCCGAAGTCTTCCTCCTCTCAAGTTGTTTGGAAGTGTAGATAAGGCCTAACAGAGTAAGCAGTCCTTTTAGTCCTTTATGCTCAACAAAGTTTTGTACTTGACACTGTAATTCTATCCCACACTTCCCCTCCTTCCACCCAATCGTGAGCTTTTAAGGGCCTGTAAACAACATCTTACTTCTAAAAGCCCTGGTGGTGCAACGGTTAAGCGCTTGGTTCACCCAAAAGTTGGCGGTTCAACACACCAGGCACTTAGCTAGAAAAAACTGGGCGATCTGCTCTTCTAAAGATTACAGCCTAGAAAACCCTATGTTACATGCCGACGAGTCTGCCCGACTCATAGTGACCCCTCCTTGGGTTTCCGAGGAGTGGCTGGTGGGTTTGAACCGCCAGCCTTCTGGTTAGCAGTCAAGTGCCTTAGGCACTATGCCACCAGAGCTCCTAGAAAACCCTATAGGGCAGTTCTACTCAGTCCTATGGGTGGCTATGAGTCGGAATCCACTCCACGGCACACACACTACTTCTGAATCTCTGATGCCAGCAAAAGTCGAGCAAAGGTAACTATTGGTGGAAATAAATGAACGGACAGCATTTCCCCAGCTTTGAACCTAAATAAATGTGCACCTGCGCAAGCCATTCCACTTCGCTGGGCCTCAGTTTCTCCATCTGAGCCTCCAAGGTCTCCTCAAAACTGACAATCCGTGGTCTGAAATGCTATGGGCTCCCGCTCTGAAACTTAGGTTCCTAGCAACCTACCAGTATTGATTAAAAGAAAGTAAAAAACTGCCCTTCAGCTCCAAGCTTCTGGAGCGCGGGGGAACTACAGCGATCCGGGCGACAAGGCGCCGCTGAGAACCACTCACCTTCTTTAAACCAGGGGGTCATGTAACTCAGGATATAGGTAGGGTCCAGAGTCTTCCTGACGTAGTCCCTGAAGGTGTGCAGATTCCGCCGCTCTTCGGCGGTCATGACTGCGTCCCGACTCCGGGCGAGATCCTGGCCTCGCCCTGCACCCCACAGCCTTTAAAGCCCGGCTGGAGAAGCGCGACGAGCCGGGAGGGATTTTCAGAGAACTCTTGCAGCCGGCTGAGACGCGGAGCTGCCGGGGAACCTGAAGCGTCTGAGGGAAAATCGAAACTGCAACTAGCAGCAGCAGTGTGGGGGCGGACCTGGCCCGAGGCTCTGCAGGCGTTGTGTTGGAGATTCGGGTCCTTCCAGCTTGGTACACTTTCGTTTCTTGACTTGCTGCCTGATTTGCCAACCGAGGCGGCTTGCTGATCCAGAGGGACCGAAGAAGGCGCTTGGGAATGGCGTTTATATGTATGTTATTTATCCTTTTTTTGTTTTGTTTTAATAACGGTAAAGTATAGATACAGTAAAATGCGCAGATTTTTAAGTATACAATGCGATGAGTTTTGAAAAATGACTGCTCAGACACTTTCCTCAAAGTTTAACGAGACTGCCACCCGTTTTCCAAAATGGGCGTTCCATTTTGCATCACCACCAGCAGTATGAGAGTTGCAGTTGATAAACATCTTCCCCTTGGTGAAGCCGACTTAAAAAAAAAAAAAAAACTCACTGCCATGGAGTCAATTACGACTCATAGCGACCCTATAGGGCAGAGTAGAATTGCCCCATAGAATTTCCAAGGCTCCAAATCTTTAGGGAAGCCCACTGCCTCATCTTTCTCCCCAGACAGGCTGGTTGGTTCGTACCAACTTTCAGTTAGCAGCCCAATGAGCTCCTTCCAGCCATCTTGGTGGGTGTAAAATGACCTATCAATGTGATTTTAATTTCACGTGGCATAGTGCCCAAGGAATTTGACTGCTAACCATAAGGCTGGCAGTTCAAACCCACCAGCCACTCCTGGGAAAGAAGACGGGGCAATCTACTTCCGTAGTGATACTGCCTGAGAAACCCAAGGAGGGGTCACTATGAGTAGGATCCCACTCAACAGCAGTGAGTTCGGTTTTCTTTTGGTATATGATTAATAATGTAGAGCACATTTGCAAGTACTTATATTAGCCATTCATAACATTTTCTTATGTGAAGAGTCTCCTCAAGTGTTTGTTATTTTTCTTTTATTATAGATTTACAGAAGTTATTTATTTATTCAGAGACCCTAGGTGGTGCAGCAAACTCAGCTGCTAACCAGAAGTTTGGAGGGGTTGGAGGCTCAAGTGTGCCCAGTGGCAACCAGGAAGAAAGGCCTGGCAATCTACTCCCCAAATATCAGCCATTAAAACCCTGTGGAGGACAGTTAGACTTTGACACACAAGAGCTCCTACACATCATGAGTAGGAATCAACTGAAGGACAACTTGGTTTAAGGACAACTTGGTTTAAGTGTTAATTACCTGTTCTGTACACAGCCCACTGTCAAATATAAAAAACCAAACTCATTGCCATCGAGTGGGATCCGACTCATAGCAACACCTCTGGGTTTCCAAGGCAGTATCTCTGCGAAAGTAGATTGCCCAATCTTCCTTCCCAAGAGTGGCTGTTGAGTTTTAACCGCCAGCCTTGTGGTTAGCAGTCAAATGCCTTAGGCACTATGTGTATTTCAAATACCTTCTCCCAGTCTGTGTCTTGTTGTTCCATTTTCATAAAGGGTTCTTTTGGTGAGCAAAGGTTTATTTTGATGAAATCACTCTTTTACTGTTTTTTTGTGCTCTCTTTAATAAATTTTTGTCTGCTCCAAGGTTGTGAAGGTATTCTCCTATGTTTTCTTTTAGAAATTTTATGCTTTTAGATTTTTCTATTTAGGTCTATGCAAATCTCAAATTAGTTTGGCATATGGGGAAGACAGTACAGTCTACTTCCATAGAGACACCGCCTCGGAAACCCAAGGAGGGGACGCGTGAGTTGAGTGGTCTGAATGGCAGTGAGTTTGTTTAGGTGGTTTTTTTTTTTTTCATGACACATGGTAGGAGCTCAAGTTTCATTGTTTTCCATAGTTTTATCCAATGGTTCCAGCACCACTTTCTGAAAATGTTTTCCCCATTGAATAGCGGAATAGCATCAAAAATATCAATAGGAGATATATATATATATGTGTGTGTGTGTGTGTGTGTGCAGATTTATGGATGATTATCTATTCTGTTCCATTGATCTCCTTGCTGATCTTCATGCCACTGCCATTCTTTGATTACTGTAACTTTCAAGTGAAATCAGTTAGTGTGAGTCCTTCAACTTTGTTCCTCTGTGTAAAGATTATTGTGGCTCTTCAGTTTCTTTGCATTTTCATATGAAATCAGAATCAAGTTAAAAAAAAAAATCTATTGTGATTTTGATCAGGACTGCCTTGAAATTGTAGATAACTTTGGGGAGAATTGGCAATAATATTGAATCTTCTTTTTTTTTTTTTTTAAATTTTATTTTATTTATTGTGATTCGGGTGAAGATTTACAGAGTG
>NW_006921872.1:2338761-2344301 GCF_000298275.1 Orycteropus afer afer | reverse complement strand
CTACTTCCATAGTGATACTGCCTTGGAAACCCAAGGAGGGGTCACTATGAGTTGGGTCCAACTTGATGGCACATAACAATAACATACAGGGTTTTTCTTAGATGTCCTTTATAAACTGATGAAGTTCTCTTTTATTCCTGGTTTGTTGAATTCTTTTTACCATGTATGGGTGTTGAATTTTTCAAATTATTGTTCTGCATCTATTGAAGTGATCATATATTCTGTTAACATGCTGTATTTCATTGATTGTTTAATGTTAGTAAAACCAAGTATTCCTGGAATAAACTCCATTTGGTCATGATGTAGCATCTTTCTTATACATTCTGGATTCAATTTGTTATATTTCCATGAACATGTTTGTGTCTATGTTCATGAAGGCTATTGTTCTGTAATTATTTTCTTTTGTAATGCCTTTTTCAGGATTTGTTCAGGGTTATGTTGACCTCATAAAACAAGTTGGGAAGTGTCATCTTCCTCCTTTTTCTTAAAGAGTTTGTGTAAGATTAGTATCATTTCTTCCTTAAATGTTCAGCAGAATTCATCACTGAAACAATTGGCCCTAGACTTTTCTTGTTGTAAGAGTTTTTATAACAAATTCAATGTTAGCCATGTGGCCATTAAGCACTTGACATGTAATTAGTCCAAATCCATATATGGTAGAAGTGTGAAATACACATCAAATTTCAAAGACCTTATATGAAAAAGTAATGTCAAATACACTAATTTTATATTGATAAAAAGTTGAAATGATGTTTTTAGATATTGGGTCAAATAAAATGTATTACTGAAATTAATATTTGTTTCTTTTTAATATAGCTTTTTAAAATATAGCTTTTTAATATGGCTATTAGCAAATTTTAATTTCCACACATGGCTCACACTATATTTATATTGGACAAAAAGAATTTGGAAAGATGTCTGAAATATAAGTGAAAAAGGAAGACACAAAGTATTACATGCAAAAGGATCCCATATATATTAGATACATATTCACACACACAGGCTTGTATTGAATAGAAACTATCTGGAGAGATGCACAAGATATTCTCTACTTGGAGGAAGGAGACAGGGTGAAAGAGAGGAAACTCAATGGCACCCACAACAGACTAGGTGAATGAAGAAAGATACAATAGAGTTAGAGGTATGCAAGGGAGTGATATAAACATAATCTGGGAAATCATAGCTGCAATATGAAAGGAAGTGCAGAGAAGGAGGGTGATTGATAAACTTCTTATACACTTACAGTGATACACTATATTCTGCCTGAAAATCCTCCAAGATACCCTTGGATGCAGCCTACCATATTTTACCCAGAGCAATATTTCCTAGTATATTGATCACAAGTAACACACAGGTAACTATGAGGGCTCCCAAGAACTTAAAAACAAGATGCACCTCTCAAAAATTCAGTGTCCTACTGTGTGCAGTGTTAGGTACAGGACATAGAAAATGGAAAAGACAATGAAAGAATATGGGACTAAAGGTAATTTCTTCTTGGTCTCTTTCCAAAGTCTTGTCTTTTGCCAGCCTCCTTAATGTTGTCTTCATCTGTGTCTGCTTCTCTTCTTGTTCTGTTTCTTCTCTCGTGGAGATCTTATCCACTCCCATAGCCTCATTACTACTCTGTACCCCAGTGACTTCTAAGTTATCTATCCTAAATTGCTCCTCCAAGATTCACACTCCTGTTTTCAGCTGCCCACTGGAAAACTTCATCAAGATGGGCATCCTCTAGCCCATGATGTCCAGTACAGTTTTCTATGATGAAGTTTCTATATTTGTACAATACAGTAGTCACATATGGATATTAAGCATTTGAAATATGGCTAGTACAGCTGAGGAACTGAATTCTTAATCTTTTTTAAATAGCCACATGAGCTTACCAATATTACCATTAAGGGGTAAATGAGTATCATGTACCTTCAGAGATGATACCGTATAGACACAAAACCATGTATGTAGTACTGCACCCAAAAATGCACAATCTAAATCTAATCACAAACATCAGATAAACCAAACTGGAGAACATTCTATAAAATATCTTCTTCAAAAGTGTCAATGTCACAAAAGACAAAGGTTAAGGAACTGTTCCAGATTAAAGAGTTTACAAAAAAGAAAAAAAAAGACAATAAAATGCAATCCTGGATTGGATCCCACCAGAGCGAGACGGGAGGAAATTATTATAAAAGACATTATTAGAAAGGGCAATATTAGAATAAGGACTGTAGATTACTGTATCAATCTTGAATTTCCTCATTTTGACAATTGTACTATGGTCATGTATTTGTTTTCAGAAACTACACACTGAAGCATTAAGGGACAAAGGGACATTTTGTATGCAACCTATTCTCAGATGATTTGGAAAAAATACTATATATATATATAAATAGAGAGAATGATAAAGCAAATGTGGCAAAAGTTAAAAATTGGTACGTCAGCAGGGTAAAGCAGTACTATTCTTGCAATTTTTCTGTAAGTTTGAAATCATTTCAAAACAAAAAGCATAAAAAATGAAAAAAAAAAGCAAGACCCTACAGGCCTTCAAGCTTGCCTGCATGAGTGTGTCAGTGAGTTATCAGCAATGTACAGTCAACAAACAGGAAAATCATCAAAGTCCCTTTCTCTAAGAAACACCTGCAAACATCCATTAACAATCAGAACATGGAATGTACAGAGTATGAATCTAGGAAAATTGGAAATTGTCAAAAATGAAATAGAACACATAAAGATTTATATCCTAGGCATTAGTGAACTGAAATGGACTGGTTTTAGCCATTTTCATCAGATAACCCTATGATCTGCTATGACAGGAATGACAATTTGAAGAGGAATGACATGGCATTCATCATCACAAAGGATGTTTCAAGACCTGTCCTGAAGTACAATGCTGTCAGTGATAGGATAATGTCCATACACCTACAAGGAAGACCAGTTAATACTACTACTATTCAAATTTATGCACCAACCACCAAAGCTGAGGAAATTGGAAGATTTTTATCAACTTCTGCTGAACTGGTGACTGGAATGCAAAAGTTGGAAACAAAAAAGAATCACTGGTAGCTGGAAAATTTGGCCTTGGTGACAGAAATAACACAGGAGATTGCCTGACAGAATTTTGCAAGACCAATGACTTATTCATTGCAAATACCCTTTTTTCAACAACATGAACAGCAGCTATACACATGGGCTTCACCAGATGGAATACACGGGAATCAGATTTACTACATCGTGGCAAGAGGCAATGGAAGAGTTCAATATCTTCAGCCAAAACAAGGCCAGGAGCTGATTGTGGAAAAGACCATCAACTGCTCATATGCAAGTTCAACTTGAAATTGAAGACAATTAAAACAAGTCCACGAGAACCAAATTATGCTCTTGAATATATCCCTCCTTAATTTAGAGACCATCTAAAGAATAGGTTTGCTGCACTGAACACTAATGACAAAAAACAGAAGAATTATGTGATGACATCAAGAACATTATCCATGAAGAAAGCAAAAAATCATTGAAAAGAAGACCAAAATGGATGTCAAAAGAGAGTCTGAAACTTGCCCTTGAGCAGAGAATAGCTAAAGCAAATGGAAGAAATGACAAGATAAAAGAGCTGAGTAAGTTCGGTAAGATAGCAGAATAGGAGAAAGACTGCACAGACCCTCTTCAACAAAGAAACTTGGACCCCTGAGCTTTGAAGGGAAGGATATAGAAGTGGACTAAAGTCCAACTAGCGCAAGATTTTGCATGAAAACACCAATAAAAAAGGAGACATACAGAGCTGCAGTCTGGCAGTGATCCTGACGGCACAGACAACTTGGATATTGCTGAGTGGTGGTAGGACCTAAGAATTAACCTAAAAATCAGCCCTGCTAGCCAGGGACTGCATGGAGGACTGCACTGGTGGCTGGTGAATAAAAGGGAAAGCAACGAAGAGGAAGGCAGGCTGAGCTGTAGACTTTTTATCTGTCCGGAGGGCACAGCCATTTTGAATCTTTACAAGCAGTTTGTCCATTTGGATATTTAAAGTGACAGTGTTCTCCCAGATTCCAGGGACTTAAGAACAGGCTCCATTTGGTGGGAACCACAAGGACATTCTGGGCAACGACAAGTGGAAAGGTGCGACATTCCCCTTGTTACTCTTACATCACACAACCTTTTGGTGAAAGGAGGTGTGGCCATTCCTCACTCCCACCCACCTTCTAGGCCAGCAGGAATTCCATCCCAGTCTGTGTGCTTAGACAGAGCCTGGGTACCCTGCCCCACTCTACTCAGATTTTTTTTTCTCTTTTCTTTTTTTTGGTTTGCCTGTTTTTGTCTATTTTAAAACTATTATTATTATTATTGTCCTTTTTATTATTATTCTTTATTCTTCCCTTCCCAGTTTCTAGTTTTCAGCTTTTTTTCTTTTCCCTGTTCCTGGTTCCAATTTTTTTCTATGAAAAACTCCTTGTTTTTCTTTTTGTGCTTTTCTCATTTTTTTCTCCATTATTTTCCTTCTCTACCTTTTTTCTCTTATTGCCCTCTCCCCAGATATTGTGGTGGTTTTTTCCCCTCCATTCTTCTTTTTTTCGGGTACTGTTCCTGTGTGATTATGTGGTGTGTTTTTTGTCCATTTGCTTTTATTTTTTTGATGGTTATTCATTTGTTATTTTTGTCTGAGTGGGAGACAGCAACAGTCCCCATATGACACAACTACACCCACACCTCCTGCAGTTTCAATTACTGAGTGAGAGCCACCACTTCCTTTTCCACCAATGGGCCAGTGATAAACAACCACCAAGAAAAGCCTGACTCACCCTTAGCCACTCTTCAGAAACAGAGATCTAAATACAACAATGTCACAATGTTTCAGAGACAACAGACCATCACAGTCCACACAAGGCAGCAAGATAAAGTGGTAGAAAGAAGGGAGCAGGATACAGACCCAGAACACATCCCTGAGGAAGACGCAGCATTGGAACTCTCTGATAAGGAATTCAAAAGAATTATATTTAGGTATCTTCAAAGGATTGAGAGACAGACCAAGGAAAACACAGACAAAACCCTAGAAGAATTCTGGAAAAAAATACAAGAACAAAATGACAAAATAAATGAAAAATTAGAAATGATTGAAAATCTGCAGATAGAAATCCAGAAGATTAACACTAAATCGTCAGAAATAGATAACACATTGAAAGGGCAAAGGAGTAGATTTGATGCAATGGAAGACAGAATGAATGAGACTGAAGACAAATACCTGAATACTTCTTTGGAAAGGGATCAATCAGAAAAAAGAAATATTAAAGAACAACAAAGTAAGAGGTCTCACATTGCTGGGTCTCAAAACCTACTATACAGTCACAGGAGTAAAAAACTGCCTGGTATTGGTATAATGACAGACACATTATACCAACTGAGAACCCAGAAATAGGTGCATCCACCAATGGTCACCTGATCTTTGACAAAGGGCTAAATTCCATTAAATGGGGAAGAGAATGTCTGTTTAATAAATGGTGCTGGCAAAACTGGAGATCCATTTGCAGAAAAATGAAACAAGATCTGTACCTCAC
>NW_006921872.1:2324625-2338046 GCF_000298275.1 Orycteropus afer afer | reverse complement strand
AAAAGAACTAACAAATCTGTCCTGGAGGAAGTGCAGCCGGAATGCTCCTTGGAAGCAAGAATGGCCAGACTCTGTTTCACCTACTTTGCTCATGTTATCAGAAGGGACCATGCCCTGGAGGATGTCATGCTTGGTAAGGTAGAGGGCTAACGAAAGAGGGAAAGGCCCCCAACGAGATGGATTGACACAGTGGCTGCAGCGATGGGCTCAAGCATAGCAAGGATTGCAGAGCTAGCACAGGACCAGGCGGTGTTTCATTCTGTTGTGCATAGGGTCTTTATGAGTCGGAAATGACTCGATGGCACCCAACACCACAACATGTTGATTGTACATTGGTCTACTGAGCTTCATGTTAGCAATAGATACCTGCTCTTAATTGATTACATTTCCATTTTTTGAACCTGTGTGACATAGAAGAACTCTCACCTCCACCCCTCCCTTCCACCTGCCTTTCCCATCCTCACTCCACCCCCAGGCTGATTATAGCCCAGCCCAAGTAAAGTGTGGATTCTGGCAGCTTCAGCACCTTCAGAAAAATTTTCCAAGTCCAGAGATACAGTGCTTGTTGCCTTAGCATGTGCCTACTCTGCACTGGCAGGAGACTGCAATGATGCCCAGCCATGGAAGAATTCCTTGAACTTGCAGTTAGTCTGCTGTCATTTAATTCCTTCCCCTAGTACCCACCACTCACCATTACTAGAGATTAGATGGTTTAGTGAGCTGAGGTCGAACTGGACTACAGGTATGCATTACTTAACAGCTCTGGTGGCTTGATGCCTAAGGCATTTGACTGCTAACCAGAATGCTAGCATTTGAAACCCACCAGCCACTCCTCAGTAGGAAGACTGGGCAATCTACTTCCATGGTGATACCACCTCAGAAAACCAAGGAGGGGTCACTATGAGTCGGATCTGATTCAATGGCAGTGAATTTGGTTTGGCTTTTTGGATGCATTACTTAACGTCCACAATTAGATTCATTCTGTGAAACAGGACATTATGTAATTTGGACACTGTGCAAACACCATTATTATATATAGAAGATAGGCTCATAGGATGGTCCCTTACTTGCCTCACCATCAAGGCAGCTGTGCCAAGGGACTGCATGAAAATTTTGGCTCCACCACCACTAGTCCTTTGTGGTCACTCGTCTCCATGAACTGTGCCTGCGGCCTCCTGGCCACTATTGGCAGCTCTGTTCCCTTCCTTCCTCCCATCCTGCCTTCCAAGCTCCCCTAGTGGGCTTTAAACTTTTCTAGCCCTGTCCATCCATCCTCTCCTCCTTCCTTGGCCACCTTTCCTGTTCCTGCTATGGCTGCAGTCAAAGCCCAGTGGCCACCAAGGTGAGAGGAGTTGGGGCCTCACGCCCAGGCATAATGAGCAGGGCACCCAGCTGAATGGGGCAGCCTTGGGGGGCATCCCCCTTGGCAGTGCCAGAGGTGAACACGGTGGGACAGGTGTCTGTGGGTGGCTACCAGAAGTCCCTCACCCTGCCACCCCTGGCAGACACAGGGTCAGAGAGCTGGTGAGAGACAGGTCAGATCTCCATACTCAGAGAACTATTTCTACTATGTCCCATTCTCCCATCAGGATTTCTGAACTCTGTTATGACCATATGGGACCACAGAAGTATGACTTGCCAAACAGACATTAATCTATGCACACCTGTACTTAAGACTACACATACCATATTGCTGTCAACTCCGATTTAAAGCGACCCTGTAGAACACAGAAGAACTGTTCCATAGGATTTCTGAGATTGTAATCTTTACAGAAGCAGATTGCCTCATGTTTCTCCCAGAGTGGCTGATGGGTTTGTACCACTGACCTTTAGGTTAGCAGCCAAGCACTTTACCACTGCTCCACCAGGGCTCCTTACTACTTAGACTGTTGTTGTTATATGCTGTCGAGTCTGACCTGACTCATAGCGACCCCTCCTTGGGTTTCCAAGGTGGTATCACTATGGAAGTAGATTGCCCAACCTTCCTTCCGAGGAGTGGCTGGTGGGTTTGAACTGCCAGCCTTCTGTTTAGCAGTCAAGTGCCTTAGGCACTATGCTACCAGAGCTCCTACTCCTTAGACTTGTTGTTGTTGTTGTGTTGTTATGTGCCATCGAGTCAACCCCGACTCATAGCGACCCCTCCTTGGGTTTCCGAGGCAGTATCACTACGGAAGTAGGATTGCCCAACCTTCCTTCCGAGGAGTGGCTGGTGGGTTTGAACCGCCAGCCTTCTGGTTAGCAGTTAAGTGCTTTAGCCACTATGCTACCAGAGCTCCCAACTAGGAAGTTAAAATCCTAACAAGATTCTAAGTGAGCTGGCGGAAGGCACTAATGAGCATGATTAGTTTCCTTTACAGAAATATATCACAAAAACACCGAAAATTGAGGTACAATGAAACATCTTATAGCACTGAATTCCGATGAAATATTAGGCTAAAAATGTTTATAAGTGGAGCTTCCTTAAAGCAGAAAGCAGGTCAGTTTTTCAAATCTCTGTGATTTTAAGTATTTTCTAAATGAAAGGAAATAGTGAATGGGGATAGCATACAGTTTTGTTGGGGTAAGACATCTAGTAATCAATTCAAATTGTGCTCAGGGATCTGAAAGTTCAGTGTTGAATGAGTAATTAAGAGGAAAATAGTGGGGAGGAGCACACTTTAACAAAAACCTTGTTTGACTGAACCAAACCCACTGTAATTGAATTGATTCTGACTCACAGTATCCCGTAAGACAGAACAGAATTGCCCTACAGGGCTTCCAAGGCTGTAAATCTTTAAAGACAGCGAATGCCCATCTTTCTTCTGCAGAGTGGTGGTGGGTTTGAACAGCTACCTTTTGGTTAGCAATTGAATGCTTAATCACACCACCAGAGCTCCTAAACCCTGTTTGGCCAGATGGAATTCAGTTCTCAGCAAAAACAACTGCCATGTTGAAGGTTCTGAGGTAGTAGGAAGGGAGCAGGACCTTCATAGTGTGGCTAGAGCCAAGTGAAGCGAGGAAAGCTGGATAGACCACAGCCTGATCCGGCAGAGATTTACAGGCCACATCAAGTTGTTCAGTTTTGTGTACGTGTCTGCTTTTAAGTATGGGAAGCTTATGTATTTAAAATAGGGAAATGAAAGATGTTTTTTGTTTTGAAGTTTTTCTGAATACCACCACAAGAGTAGATTAGGGAAAGGGGTGGGGTGCAATAAATAGTGGATGCAGTTTGGCCCAGGGCAGTTATGGAACAGGTGAGGAACGGCAGCAGCTTAAACTGAGTGATGATGAAGACCCAATGAAAATTTTAAAAATTGAAAAAATGGTACCAACCAGGATTCAGTGACTGATGAGGGGCTTAAGGGGGAGAGAAAACCCAAGGCTTGGAAATTTTTTATTTGAACATGTAAGAAGAGTATGATGGTGATATGAATTAAGATACAAAATTCTGCCGTCGAGTCAGATTCAACTCATAGAGACCTCTCCTTGGGTTTCTGAGGTACTATCACTCTGATAGTAGATTGCCCCATTTTCCTTCCAAGGAGTGGCTGGTGGGTTTGAACTGTCAGCAGTCAAATGCCTTAGGCACTACGCTACCAGAGCTCCCTGAATTAAGAAAGGTTTTCATTTAATGTTTAACTAAGAACACAATGTAAAATCAGGATGTAGAAAATAGCACTCTTGCATTTTAATATTAAGAAAAATCATATTGTAGATACAAAGCAATTTCATAATTTGAGAGTATATTCCTCAGTCAGCTAGTCTTCCCACAATCTCTCAATATCTGAGTTTAATTAAAAAACTGCCTACATCAATTTCAGATTCTTTTAATTTTAAGGCAGCTTCCTACTACCTGAAGATAAACACAAACTCTAAACAGAGCTTGGTCTTTGGCCTTTGGATCTTTGTGTATCTTTTCCTTTGGGCAGTTGTGTAGCAGCTCAACTCCTAGTTAAACTTTTTATGACCAAATTATCTTCTGCTTTTAATTTTCTGTCAATAACATGTTTTCAGTAAAAAAAGGCATTCAGAAATCAAGGGGAAAAAATATTTGAGGTTAATATGGATTTTGATACAATTATGTGGGACACATATGTCCCAAGGAGGACTCTGGGGTAGGACCAGTGGGGTGAAGCCCATTTCTTCAGATTCAGGATTAGACAAGTCCCCACCAGGCAGCAGCACATACTACAACCTGAGAATGAAAATGTTAGTGGGCAATATATGTCTCACAGGTTATGAAAGTCTTAATACCTACTTGCCTTCTGGACAACCATCAATTCCCGAGATCAGGCCCCCATTAGAAAAGACCTTGGCCTCTTATAGCAAACTATACTTTCTCTCCAGAGAACCTATAGTTTGTAATGTTAAAGCTACAGGAGTACTGTCTTACTCAATAATCTGCAAGCTTGTGGAAGGTATGTGTCTACTTGGCTGGACCTGGTTTTGAATGCCTGGGTAACTAGATGTAGTTATTCCCCATGATGAAACTGGTAATCAAATCCACATAGAATCTACTGGAGCAGGTGAGTAGCTGCCTTAGGGATGTGGTCTGCTTCCAGAATAGAAAAAGAGAAGCCTTGAGAAAGGTCTCTCAGCTTTTTGTTAATACTTGGAACCTGCATTTAGCCGTGTCTTCATCTCAGTGGCCTGCCATGTTGTCTGCTGATCTAGGGATTATTAATGGACATGAATTAGTGGCCTGCCAAATCGCTTGATAATCCTGGGACCATGCCATTTTACTTATCAACCTTGGGTTTGTCAGCCTCAGCAGCCAGCAGCTGCCTGAGCTAAGAGATGCCTTCAGCTTTGGTGGGCCGGGATCAAGAGGCAGAGCTGAAGCCCAAGGTCAAGGGGCTTTCACCCAGTCCCTAGAGTGGCACGTGACCAAAACAAAGCCCCATGAGGGCAGAAGTGTGTCTGCTCTGCTCTATCACTGACTCCCTGAAAGCCTAGTATAGAACCTGCCACACAGCAGACATTCCAGTATCTGTTGAATACTGTACAAATATGGTAGCAGGCAAACTGAAGGCTGAATTTAATTTGAGCTCACCTGTTCACTGGTGATCTTGCCTCACTGTTAACATAGAACGATTTTATCATCTCTAAAACATAAACATAGTTGTATAAAAGAACTACCAATGTAAAAGAAGTGTAACAAAGGGTTTTTTTTCTAGTAAGCTAAATGTTAAATAACTGCATTTTGCTTGACACAGAAAGCAAGTAAGATACTACTCATACTCGGACTAAGGAACTAAAACAGTCATTAAAACTGTGAGGGTAAATGTAGATCATCTGAAATTCAGTATTTATGACACAACTATATCCTTAGCTATTTTCAAGGTTTTAGCTCCATAACTTTTTTTTTTTTTTTAAATCAATTCTTACATAGAAAAATGTCTGAATTCTTGTTTTAAAGTGTTGCTGTTTTATTTTTTTCTTTAGTTGAATACACATTTGTTTTACTGGCAGTCCAGATAAACAAGTATATAAAGGAAATGTTTAAATTTTTCTTTTGGCAGATGTCAACATAAACTGTGCAGATTAAAATGCCCCAATTTAACCTGAAGAAAGTTTTGAATCCATACAAATTTGCCTTTAAGAAGAAAAATAAAGACTGTCCAAAGGGATTCCTCTAGCTTATAACACATTTTCAGAATAACTCTCAGAAAAACAAAAAATTCAAAAATACTCATTGACTACTTTAAAAATATGTCAATACCATATGGCTTTATGAAATAACTTCTAAAATTTACATTTTTTATTTAAAAAGGAGCCCAAGTTTTAAATAAATTGCTAGCAATATCATTTTCTTCACTTAAAAGTGCATATCTCTGAAGGTGGGACTTAACATAACTTTCAAACAAATAAAATGCTTTCATACAAATTTTTAACACAAAAAAACACTTAAAATTATTTTAATGGAAAAAAGAGTTTTCATCAAGAGTCATCTTTAAATAGACCACAGTAGATGACATTGTTCCTTTCATTATTTCCTTCTTTTCAGACAATCAGAATTCTCAATGAGATGCTTTGGCAGTTTTAAGACATAACATGGTCTCTACTAAGAGATATTGACATTAATGATGTCCGTGGAGATGGCAATTGCCTTGATGGCTCAGTGTGAACAGATACATTACTGGGGTGGGTCTCCAAGTCAGAAGCAAATGTGCTCTCTTCTCTTACATCAAGATTTTGTTCAGTTGAAGTTGCCTGGGGTAGAATATTACTCACAGTTTTGTTGGCATCATCCAGGTTGTTAGTGAGTGTGGTAATATCACACTCCTTGTCCAGGATACCAAATTCATCTTCTATTGTAACTACATCTTTAGTTTCAAACGGGTCCAACGAAGGAGGCAAAAACTCATTTTGTACAGAGTGTGGAGGACCACTATTGTCATATTCTGGATCTACCTTAACTTCAGAATCCTTATCACTATCACTGTCGATGGTAATTACAACTGGGGAACGCGAAGCATTGTCTCCGTGGTGTTTCTTATGCTTCTTCTTGTGTTTCTTCTTTTTCTTTTTATGATGTCTAGTTGTATCAGTAGCTTTCCCTTCATAAACTATCTCTACACTTAGGCTCCGGGTCCTCCTTTTTCTCTTCTTGTGTTTTGTCTCTCTGTCTGATGATCGACTGTCTGAAAAGCTGTCACTCTCATTCTTATAGTTTCCATCTAATTTTGATGAAGATTTTTGGTAATGACTGTCTTTTACTTTAGAAGCAAATTCACGGGATGGTTGAGCCACTTCATTAGTACCCTCTAAATGCCGTGTTTTATATTTTCGTTTCCCTCCAGGCTTTTCACTTCTTACTCGATCAGGCCCTGCTGAAGCAGTCCTTGATCTATTACTAGACAGGCTCCTTGATCTGTGCCTTTCATAGTAATAATATTTCCTTTCACTGTGATTATTCTTTTTTCTACCATTTGTCCTTTCAGAAAAGGACTGAATTCTAAATTCTGGACTTGAAGATTGTCTAGAATAATGAGCTCTGGACAGAGTCCTCCTCCTATAAGATGACTCATAACCATCTCTGTCCTTGTTTCTACTATAGTAAGTATATTCCCACTTGTATCTGCTTCCATAATTATTTCTCAAATAATAACGATCTCTGTTTCTGCTCCGTGACCGTCTTTTGCCATGATCACTGCTATGAGACCTTGATCTGCTTGTGCTTTCACTACTTAGGGACAGAGTTTGGCTTCTTCTTGACCAACTGCTATCTCTAGTTCTTGATCTCTTTTTGTCTCGTCTACCTCTAGGTCTGCTACTCTCTCTGCTTCTGGATTGTTTGCTTTTCATTCTTTTCTTACCATGATGCTTTCTACGATTCTTCTGATCATGCCCACTCCTGTTCTGGGAACATGAATCTGAACTTCTTGATCTTCCCCTCTTTCTGTGTCTATGGTTATGTGGAGAATAAACTCTGTCTCCTCTCACAGATGAACTCAGGTCTCTGGGAGATGATGATGTGGATCGTTTCTCTTCCTTCTTTGATTTGATTCTTGTACCAGAATCACAATGACCTTTATTTATGCGCTCAGCCTTCCCAAGGACAGAGTGTGGAGATGAACATCTACTAACATCACTATCACCAGAACTGTAAGACTGCTCTTGTTCTTGTGTCTTCACTGTCTCCATTTTCTCATAAGAGCCTAACTCCTCAGAATCAGAGGATAGTTCAACAAGTTCTGGGGTCCTCTCAGCTAGTGGTTTAACAAATCCAACAATGACACAATTATCTGAAGAAGAATCGCTGTCATTATTTAGATCTTCATTGGTTTGTGCTCCTTGTATCTGAGATGTGGTTCCTCCTGTTACAAGTTCTTCATCTGAACTGTCAGAAGTATTTAAAAGGGACGACATGGCAGCGTGTACCTGCTCTGAACTTGAATAAGACGGCCCTGGAGTTTCATCATCCCATGGTGCTTGACTAACAGTGGCTACATTAATATCCAGCTCTTGGGTCTCAGTCTCATCTGGAGATATTGTTATGACTGAAGAATCAGAATGGCTGCCTTCTTCATATGACGGTGCAGGGCAATCATAATTAGCATGCTGATCAAAAGCTGCCATGTTAAAAGGAGATCTAGCAAAACTGATAAATTCATGTATAAAATGCTCAGTCCGGTTAAGTAAAAATGGTCTTAAATCAGACACAAATGCCTGACTTTCCAAGTCATAGCGAGTAACATTACTCATGATGATGTGCTGGACAATATTCACTAACGATCCATGCGCTCCAAAAAGAACTGTAAGTTCACGTTTTAACCAGGGAACTAATCTGTGAAGGCAAGCTGGATTTCTACGGAAAAATTCTGCTGAAATATCCCTGTAGCGGCCACCATCTTCAATATTTCTAACACGGGCACCAGCACGATACAGAGTTCGTCTAAAATTAATAATATCCTGCTCTTGAATCTTCCGCAAAGATCTTTCATCTGCAGTAGTTGGCCTCCTTATTGCAATCTGTCTCATAAGTTGAGGAATTTCACCATCTCTAGGTCTTGTTGAGATGCCTAACCCTTCAAATAGCACTCCACTATCTGGTGGAGTTGTTGTTCTTCTATTCATGGTAGTACTAGGTGAATAAACAGAAGTATTTCGGTCCCTTGTCATAGTTGTACGGTAGCGAAAATGTCGAGCATCAGGGGTGGCAAAATTGTATGAAGGCCTTAGGACATATTCCTTGAAGTCATCTTCTGCCCTCACAGAATGGAAAATAGAATCAAAAGGCTGTTTACATAGTGGACATTCAGCTTTGTTTTTTGACCACTCCTGTACACAGCGAAAACAGAACTTATGTAGGCAGCGATCTAAGTAAGACACATTATCAAATCTATCCAAGCATATAGGACACTTAGAATCAGGAGATGCATCAGCTGGTACTGTCTGTTGCAATTTGCTAGTGCCAGCTTTAGGTGAAAAGTTGTCCATTTTAAATTCCTTAGCAGCTGATGCCATTATCTGTAAAAGGGAAAGAAACGTATCAGTAACCTGATAAAAGAAGAATGATTATATTGTGATATAGACCCTGCCTCACAAGGTATATGAAGATATAAAAAACCCTTAGAAAATGTGTTGAAGACATTTTAAATTCTCAAATACTCTACTAGTCTTTGAAAAATATTTTGAGAAATATTTAAAATATACAAAAAAGTACAAAAGAAAATATACCAAGCACCCATGTACACAGCACTCAGATTTAACTAACATTTTTCATGTTTATTCCAGATTTTTCACAAAAAATTAAATATA
Source organism: Orycteropus afer afer (assembly GCF_000298275.1). Lineage (NCBI taxonomy): Eukaryota > Metazoa > Chordata > Mammalia > Tubulidentata > Orycteropodidae > Orycteropus > Orycteropus afer. Next base: position 2,328,803 of record NW_006921872.1, on the reverse strand, counting down.
AGAGATTTGGTTAATGTCCCACTATACTGTCATTCTCTCCTACCACACTCTAGAAAACAAAACAAACAAAAAGAAAAAACCACAACAGTCCTGTTGGTGTTATCCCTATTTATTGGTGTTATTCCTATTTCTGGTTTTATACAATTCACATACATGTCCCCAACAATATAGACTTTCTTTTATTTGTGATAAATACTGGATATATAGAAGCAGTGGTTAAAGCATTACACTGTTACCAAAAGGTTGGTGGTTCGAACCCACCAGCTGTTCCACAGGAGAAAGATGTGGCAGTCTGCTTCTGTAAAGATTTATAGCCTTGGAAACCCTATGGAGCAGTTCCACTGTCCTATAGGGTTGCTGTGAGTTGGAACTGACTCGATGGCAGTGGGTTGTGGGGTGTGCTTTTTAAAAAAGCTTTTAAAAACTTTAATGAGATTATCATTTATATACCAGAAAGTTCATCTGTTTAATGCTGTGGTTTCAGTGAAAGGTTTTTTTTTTTTTTTTTTCCATGAAAAGAAGGACCTTTCAGTTAAGATTAAATAAATAGTTGATTAGGTAAGAATAAATGAAAACAAATTCAAGAGTAGTGCCTGGCTTACAGTAACTGCTATTACTACTGCATTACTGTAACCAGCTCATCACTAATTCCTTTAAGCATCCCTAAGCAGCCTTCTTTATAGCTTTTTATTAATCAACAAGTCAAACCACAAAACATCTTGAAATTATGCTCTCAGTCACCTTCCCCATTATTTTTTCTGACAAAGATCACAAGGATCTTATAATTTATCAGTTCCCTTTAAATGTATTACTTTATATTGCCTATTAACTTACAAAGTGAATTTGCCAGAGCAGAAATCTAATACACATGACATTTTAGTTTTGAAGAGTCCCCGGTGGTGCAACAGTTAAGCACTCGACTGACAGTTTGGTAGTTCAAACCCACCCAGAAGCACCACAACAGACAGACCTGGCTATCTGCTTCAAAAGGTCCCTATACAGCAGTTCTACTCTGCACACATAGGGTTGCCACAAAGTGGAATAAACTCAATGGCAAATAACAACTTACAAAAATCCTGTATAGTATACATTTTGTATATATTAAACATTATCTTCTTCTGTTATATTTCCCTAGGCCTCCTACTCCCTCCCTTTCTATACCTCCTCTACCACAGGAAGTTTCATCATTGGGCAACTGCTACCAAGTCAGTCACATAAGAGAACTGTCATTTTCTAAACAGTGTATATTTGGTCTTAACAAAATTATGTCAAAAACATAAACCCACACACACACAAAAAAAATCTATGATTGTGAAAAGTAAGTCTATCATCATAGATTTCAAATTAAATTTGCCTATCTAGGGCATCTTTGCTTTCTCAGACCTATAATTTAATAGGGAATCAATAAATGCTGGACACATTTTCTTCAGGGATTAGAATATTTCTAGTCTTCTAATTTCTAAGGCTGAAAATGCAAAAATCACCATAGTCTTAAATATTTACCAGGTTTGGAAAACCAGCTGCTGCTGAGTTGATTCTGACTCATGGCTACCCCATGGGCTTCAAGAGCAGAACTGTATCCTGTAAGGTTCAACAGCTGTGATCTTTGGGAAGTAGATCACCAGAATCATAAACATATTAATAATAACCAAGTTTGTTAATATGGCATAGTGCCTAAGGCATCTGACTGCTAACCAGAAAGCTGGCAGTTCAAATCCACCAGCCACTCCTCAGAAGGTTGGACAATCACCTCTGCAGTGATACCGCCTCGGAAACCCAAGGAGGGGTCGCTATGAGTCAAATCTGACTCAATGGCAGTGAATTTGGTTTGCTTTTTTTGGTTTAAATACTGAAACTTTGATAGTGTTTAAATTTATCAGCATTACTCCCTACTTTCTATTATATTTTTTACCTTCCAACTCAGTAAAAGTATAAATACATATATACATATTATTTTTTACATACATATTTATGAATATAAATATATACACACTTACATATACTTAGATATATAATCAATGCCCATGATAGCAAAAGCAATAGTCAAGAAATCAAACAACTTATTGCACTGGACAAATCTGCTGCAAAAAATCTCTTTAAAGTGTTGAAAAGCAAAGATGTTACTTTGAGGACTAAAGTGCACCTGACCCAAGCATAGTATTTTCAATTGGCTCATATGCATGCAAAAAACTGAATAATGAATAAGGAAGACTGAAGACGAATTGATGCTTTTGAATTATGGTGTTAGTGCAGAATACTGAATATACCATGGTCTGCCAGAAGAACAAACAAATCTGTCTTGGAAGAAGTACAACCTTAGAAACAAAGATGGCAAAACTTCATCCCACATTTTTGGATATGTTATCGGGGGGCCCTGTCCCTAGAGAAGGACATCACTCTTGGCAAAGTAGAAGGTCAGCAATAAAGAGGAAGACCCTCAACAAAATGGACTGATTCAGTGGCTATAACAATGGATTCAAACATATCAACAATTGTGAGGATGGGGGCAGGACCAGTCAGTGTTTCATCCTGTCACACACAGTGTTGCAATGTGTTGGAACTGACTTGATGGCACCTGACAACAATACATAGATACGTTTAGGATCAGAGAGAGTATGAATATATTGGAAGGAAGAGGTAGAGAAGAATGAGGAAGGAACTGGATAGATTATCAGAAGGCCTGAACTGAAGACCAGGCTTCACCTAAACTAGCCCTGTAAACCACAGGAATTGTAAGACTTTAATTTTTAAGTATTCTACTAAACACCCACTGCCTTTGAGTCGGATCCGTCTCATAACGACCCCTCCTTGGGTTTCCGAGGCGGTATCACTGCGGAAATAGACTGACCAACCTTCCTTCCAAGGAGTGGCTGGTGGATTTGAACCTCCAGCCTTCTGGTTGGCAGTCAAATGCCTTCGGCACTATGCCACCAGAGCTCCTAAGTATTCTACTAAGTCATGGAAATTAGAAATATCAACAAAATTCAACTGCAAATTTAAAATTGTATCCATAAAACAAGACTTGTGAATTTTAAGTTATTACATTTTATCTTAATATCTTTCTTTGGACTATAGAATTTTAGTGTTTACTAAACATCTCAGTTCACAGAAGGTATTGAAGGAAATGATTAAGCAGTAAACTCAAAGTTTATATAAAACAAAATATTAACTAACTATAGGTTTTTTAAAAATGGATTATTAGTCCGCCCTTGTTTTATAAGTCTATTAATCACTTTAGCTTACGGCTAAAGAATTACTGGTAATGTACATAAACTCAGGGGGGAAAAAAAAACCCTCACTGCCACCGATTCAATTTCCGGAAGCAAACTGCCCCATCTTTCTTCTGCAGAGAGGCTGTTGGGTTTAAACCACCGACTTTTGATTAGCAGCCAAATGCCTTAAGTACTACACCACTAGAGCTCCTTGGTAATGTCCAAGGTAGGTAAAAAAGAATGTAAGTAAAAAAAAGAAGAAAACTAAATTAGACTTCTGTCTTATTACAAAGAAATCTTTAGCTATAAAGAATGGTAACTGTCAGAAATGTAAAATAATGGCAATGCATATAAGATCATCAAATTGATGTTGTCTGTTCAAAAACATCACTAAATACTAAAATCAAAATGCCTGTTAAAATATAAATGAAGTAGTCACCACGACCCAGAAATTCCACTCTATCTACTCAAGAGAAATGAAAACTATGTCCACATAAAAACTTGTACATGCATATTCATAGAAGCATTATTCATAACAGCCCAAAAAATGACAATTCAAATTTCTATTAACTGATGAATGGATAAATGAATGTGAATCCATACAATGGAATATTATTTGACGATAAAAAGGAATTTACAATTACAGATTTATTTTAGGTTAAGTAATTTGCTCAATTAGTGAGGGACTAAATCAGGATTTAAGTCCAGGTCTGTGTGATTAACTGAAAAGTTAGAGGTTTGAATCCACCCAGGGGCACTTCAAAAGAAAGTACCAACACATACAACATGGACGGATCTTGTTATTATGCTAAATGGAGGAAAAAAAAAAAAAACCACAAAGGACCATACAAGTATGATCCCATGTATAATACAGGTCCACAATAATCAAATCTATATTTTAGATTATTAGATAGATTATTAGAAAGGCTACAGAAAGTAGATTAATGGCTGTCTAAGGCAAGGGCC
>NW_006921872.1:2303332-2324285 GCF_000298275.1 Orycteropus afer afer | reverse complement strand
AATCCAAATTCACTGCCATCAAGTCAGATTGGACTCAAAGCGACCCCTCCTCCTTGGGTTTCCCAGGCAGTATCACTACGGAACTAGATTGCCCAACCTTCATTCTGAGAAGTGGCTGGTAGGTTTGAACCACCAGCCTTCTGATTAGCAATCAAATGCCTTAGGCACTATGCCAACGTTTCCCTACCCTAACCCGTTAAATCCATTGCCCTCGAGTTTGATTCCAACTCATAACGACCCTATACCTTAGCACTATAGGAATTAGGACTACAAATTAACTTGCCCATGGGGAGAATATTTATCAATTCTTCTGATGCACCTTCCTAAACTTCCTCTCAAATGTGAAATAAAGTATATCGTTTTAAGAATAATTTAACCAAAACCTCCTTTCCCCAAATATTCATATCTGCGGGCTTGAACAAGGCTAAGAACCCCATTGTCACAATTTGGGAGAATTTCAGGTAATCAATAAGCACATATACCTAGAGAAAATGGAAGGGGAAGGATAAAGAATCACCAGGATAAAGAATATAGAGTGGACATTAAAAAAACTGCACAGTGATAACAACAAAATACGAATGCTTTGCAGAAGTAAATTCTTTTTTTTTTTTTTATAAAGACTGACTGCCTATAAAGCCATCTTCCATGACATTCCTTAAAGTATCAAAAAACCATCTTTCATGACAGTCCTTAAAGTATCACTGTATATATAAAATTTAGCCATCTGATTACATTTGGAAGAGAAAAAAAAAATACTGCCATTGAGTTGATTGCAAGTCATAGCAACCCTACAGGACAGAGCAGACCTGCCCCACAGGGTTTCTAAGGCTGTTAATCTTTACAGAAGCAGACTGCCCAATCTTTCTATTGGAAAGCAGTGGTGGGTTTGAACGGCTAACCTTTGAATTAGCAGCCAGATGCTTTAAACATTATACCACAAAGCTCCTTATACTTGGGAGAGGGGTGTTTGTTAATTCTAACGCAGAGCCAGCCGGAGTTGAATCTCACCATCACTTACTAGTTGTGTAACCTGGGGGGGAGTTATTTACTTTCAAGACCTTATATTTTCTCAATTCTAAAATGGAGTGAGTAACAGTACCCATCTGAAAAGGTTGTTGTATGAAGCAATACATTCCATGTAAGCACTTAGCACAGTGCCTGGTGCATAGCAAGAATTCAACACTCTTCCCCTATGTTATATTAAAGTTAATTTTGGTAGTGTCCATCACCAATAACTGAATTGATTTCACTGACTAGGTCAAGATAATAACAACTAAATGATCTTCACATATAATATACTTAATATACCTAGTAAAGTAGCTAAAAAATGTTCGAAGTAGAATAAATAGAAAGACACTTCCAAGTATAAAATATAATCTGGGTCCTACCTCTTGCCACCCTAAGGAACCTCTCCCAACTGCAGTTTAATCACCAATTCCAAAAGATAGAAGGTACTGGGTTTGCTGACCAGATTCTATAAAACTTAATGTCAAGTCCAGCAACAAAAGGAATTGCCTGGGAACTATTTCCCTCTAAAGCCACTCATTCCAGATAAATATGATTGCTCTGACAGTACAGTTTTGCACCGATCTGAAAAAAAAAAAAAATCTCATCACATACTTTCTCAAACCTTGGGTAGTAGCTGTTTCTTTTCTTAAAGAATCTTTAAAATTACCTACCATAAACCCTATTCACTTTTCCTCTTAAATCACTATCTGCCTCATCTCAGTTCTGTCCCCTTCCAGCCCAGGAGGAAATGTGCACTGTCTGACAAAGTCACAGGCAGACAAGTTTAGTCCAGAATGCACTACACTGAACAGACCGATCCAGTGGTCACGGTGATAGCCGTTTCCTTTGGGTGAAAACTGCCGCTGGCCAGGATCGAAGGTAAGCACCCCGTACGTTACATAACCCCATATCCCACTGCTGTCGAGTCGATTTTAACTCATATTGACCCTACAGAACAGAGTAAAACTGCCCTAACAGAGTTTCCAAGGCTGTAATCTTTACAAAAGCTGACTGCCACATCGTTCTCCCGTACAGCAGCTGGTGGGTTCGAACCACCAACCTGTCGGTTAGCAGTTGGGCGTTTAACCAGTGTGCTACCAGGGCTCCTGTGCATAACCACAACAAACTAAAATAATTATTCCCATTTTACAGACAGGCTAAGAGATGTTAGGGGACTTGGCCAAGGTCAAAACCCTGTCAGTGGCGATGCCACGACTCAGACTCAGCGGTTATTCTTCCAGAGGCTCTTCCCAATACACAGGTAGGCTCTCACCCCTTGGGAACTCTTCCTTCGAAACGCAGCCCTCACCCGCCTACCGGCACAAATCCACAGGTGCGCCGCAGAGTCGCCAGCCCGCCCGCCAGGGCGCCTGCTTGCCGAGGCCCGGACGGCCCCGCAGGCCAAGACCGCCGCCCCTGTACCTGGGTCTCGCTCCCAGAGGAAGCACCGGCCTGCCCAGCCCTTCCAACCCCTGTGCTCCATTGTTCCCGATCCTACTTACCTGAGAGGACGCCGGCGCAGGCCCGGCTGGGGCGCTCGTAGCCAGCTCCCGACGGCCAAGAAAGCTAGGTCGGTGACGGCAGGATCCGCGAAGGCGTACCCGGCGACTTCTCCGCCTACCCTCCGGAGCTTGAGCGGGCGGAGGTGCTTCACCCTCCTCGCGAGACAGCGGAGACCCTGGCGGCGGCTGCGACCCCTGTGACGTAACGTGGTCATCACCAATAGCAGCTTGGAGGCGGTGTCAACAAACGAGATCCCACCCAGCAACCCCCTGGCGCGTCAAAACACTATAACCGCCTTCTTAACGCATGCGCATTAGAAGGGCGCTGGTACTGATCGAAGAGCTTAGCCCGCTCCAGCTCGAAAGTGGGCCCTTCCCCCACCTCTCCATTCTTGGAATGAGAGCAATGTGACCATCTGGGGAGAAATCACAACCACCGTCATGATTCGTGTTATTAATCGCTGGGGGTTACTGGGGCACTAACTTAATGTTCTCTAGTAAATTACTGGAAAACATAATAAGTAGAAAATGTACTAGCTTGGTCTCATTTAAATATCACCAAACTCGGGGAGGACCCACTAAAATTATCTCCATTGTACAGATAAAACTGTGTTAAACGGAATTGACTTGACTATCGGTTGCAGAGTTAGGAAATAACATCGGGATTTGAATGGGATCCAAAGCCAGACCCCAGTTTACTATACAGCCTGCTATATTACCCCAGTTCAGGGGAAAATGTTCAGGACCTAATAGAACAGGCCATGAACTCTTCCCCAGAACAGATATAATTTTCTCTCAAAAAACTTTTTATCCCATGTCCACTCCCCAAAATGTGGATTACTCTAAAATAATATCTGAGATTTATAAAGAACTGCCTACAACAGGCCACGGCCAGACACTACCACTCGCGCCTCAAATGTACGTTTCCCATTTTACAAGTGAAATTGACACAACCAGTCACAATGCTCAACAAACACTTGTTGATTGGCTGGTGCATTATGCCGAGTAATTCCTGCCACGTATTTCTTAGGAATATCATATACAATAAGCTATTGCGCTCTCAGAGACAAACAGTTTATTGAAGGGTTCAATTAACTGGGATTCCCACCTCGACTCGTCACTGTTCTATAAAGTAGTAGAGGGCATTCTTGTTTACGCCACGGCTGTATATACAAACGTCTATATTATGTGCAAACAGATGTGGGGAAAAAGTTTCCTTTCAGCATTAGATACTGGTGCAATATTTAAAACGCAGATTGTATTTTTCAGATAAACTGTTAAATGTACACGACTGCACATTATCCTGTATTAATACTGCAGCCAACTGGAAAGAAAATCGGCTGGGGAGGTACACCTATCTCTTTAGGCGGCAAAAAACAATTTTTAACGTATTTTCTCATTTATCTCACTCCTTCCCCGCAAAGCGGGCTAGGCCCCCATCACGTGACCCCGACTTGCGCTCAGGGCGGAAGAGGCCATCCTGACCGATGGGAAAAGCTCCCGAATGCTAGTGGGAGGACGTTCGTGCCAGGCTGAAAGATGGCCGCTGCCGCCCAGCAACCACCGCCCCGGAGGTTACTGAAGAGCCCGCAGCTTCCGCCAGTTCCCTCGGACCGCCGCCGCCACCTTACCATGAAGCCAGTGGATCGCCGCACACTGGACTGGATTTATTCAATGGTAGGTCCCGGGTCTGGCGGGGCTCCACGGTGTCGACTCTCTAGGCCCGTAGGCGTGAGGTCCTCTATTTCTTCAATACCCACAAACTCCAAAATCCATTCCTGAATTAAACATTTCACTCCCTCACCTCGACTCCGCCTCTTCCTGGAGGACACGATCTTCCGCTTCTTACGTAGGGGCTCCTGGGTGTGCGTGTCTGAAGAATCCCATTTATTTAATGAGTTTGTCGTTGTAATTCCCACCTTTGCAATGGTACCATTAACTTGATAGGGGTGGGGGAGGGTCACCCACATTACAGTAATTTTTTTTTTTTTTGCTTTTGCTTTTGTTTTTTTAGTTGCTCGTTATGATCGTATTACTCTCCTGGGGGTCCGTAATTAGTGCATCAACTGTAGCTGCACGACGACATCTAACGGAGAAATACCCAGACAGAATCTTCTGGATGCATGAAAATTTTTAATTTCTTTGGATTTCATTCTCTGCAAATATAGCTCTTTATCTCATGCTTATTTGACACCTGTTTAGATTTAAAAATAAAAGCCATAATGTAAAGCTTCCAAATTTGTCTTTGCATAGCTCTTTATAACACTAAAATGCTAATTTTTCAAAGCCTTGACGAGATTTCTTACAATTTTATATAAAACTCAAATGAGCCACCTAGATCTGACAGTCTCTTGAGTATCAGCTCATAAAAGGAATCTATGCATTTCAATCTGGAGTTCAATTCTAAAATACTTTTTTAAATGCCTCAGAAAGATTTCTTTAAAACAAAAGTGTATGACTTTTTTTCTAGTTGTATTTCTGTTGCATTCCCTCGGATTAGACTAGATTAAGTACTGTATAAGAAAAAGTCTGTTATATGACTAAGGACTTTTCTACATCTTGTTTTCCAGTTCAAGAATGACAGAACAAGTAGGCAGTCACTCATATCATTTGTTTTGATGTTCAATTCAAAAGGTCTCAAATTAGACAGTATTTTGGAACAGATAAGACAACACATTTCTGACAGTAAACTCGTAAGTTTACTTTATTAGTTACTTTTCCAGAAAATATATTCAGTAAATGTGGTAATGTAGGAGTTGGGTTCATAAGCCTTTGAAATATTTAAGTATTCTTCAATGATGTTGATCCGGATACTCTTTCATTGGTGGAATTACTTCTCCAGTCTCCAGAATTGTATCACCCTAGGAAAACAAAGATGCATTAGTAGGAAAATCTTGTAGGGCTGATAGTTCTACCCTGTTCTACACGTTGGTCATTCTTCACATGGAAAATCTGCTTCAGCTCTGGCATTCACACTTTAGGAGGGACTTTAAGTATAAGCTGTCTAAAGATGAACCACCAGTGTTCAAAATCTTAAGGTACAAATGAAAGAAGCTTCACTCAGAAACAGAACAACCAGAAGAGTCATGAAAGTTTTCACCAAGTGAAAAAGGGATAATCCTTATTTTGAATGGCCCCAAGAAATGAGAGAAGCTCTAAAAAGTAGCTGCAGAAAAACATGTTCAGTTCAATATAAGGAAATAATGTATTCCAAGCAACTGGTGTTAAGCAACTGCCAGTTTAATGCTTGGCTTAGATATTAGAGACATAATGCAGACCTCAGCTGGGCAGCTGTATCTAAAATCTAGATACAGTGTGTGTGGAAGAAAGGATATTGTCTTTGGAGCTGGAACCAAATGGTGAGAATCATGGTCCTTCCACTGAAATGTAAAATTTTAAGACAAATTAGCTCCTCTGAGCTTCAGTGTGGTGCAGTGAATTACTTGGTATGGCATTTCTAGCCACGGTCTTTTTGACTCCCACCAGATTACTGGGTAGGCTCATGCAAATAAGGTGTATGGAATTCTAATGTGAGGATGGGTTAGTTTTGCTATGCTGCTGGGCTTAAAATGAGCTTCCTAAAGGATCTCACTGCCATCAAGAGAGAAGCTGGAGTTGGAGTAGAGTGTGTCCTTGGACCCGAGATCACTGCACTGGACCTCCTTGGTGAGAAGCCCCAGCAGAACGCCTGGCTGAGAGACAGGAGCAGTGGAACCAAGAGGCATGAGAAAGAGTAGGGGGCACATAGGTGTACTTATCCAGTAGAGCTAAAGGAGCTTTTTCACACTTGCCCGGGCAGAGCAGAGGCCAGGCCAGAAGGCCAAGGTCCACAGACGCATATCTGAGGGCATAGCAGAGGGGAGACTATCCTGATCTAAGAACTGTATCCTGAGAGCCTTCTTGAACCTGAGTTGTTACTTCCCTAATAAACCCCATAATTGTGACTATTATTTGTCAGTCCTGTGTGGCCACTGCAATGAATTACTGAACCCAGCAGAGAAGTAGTGAGTGCCATGGAAAGGACTGGTGGTGTCAGAAATTGGTTAAAAGGCTGGAGGGTGGTGCCATGTCTGGCCTCATAGGAATAAACCTTGGGCTGTTGATGGTGACTCTGTTTTCCCCATGATGAGGTTAGAGATCAGAGGATGCCGCCCCCACGCCCTTTTTGCATTCAGTCATCTCACCTGTATAATGGAGATAACAATCCCTAGCTCATAAAGCACTGATTAAGTATTTGGCATATTGTAGACAATCAACCAATAGTAGCTATTAATATACTTTTATAAATTCTCACCATGAGAATGATTTAAATATTTTACATGAGCATCCTGTAGTTTTACAAAAGATAAGACAAGTTACTAAGTGTTGGTATAGTAGTTAAGGCATTTGGCTGCTAACCAAAAAGTCGGTGGTTCAAGCCCACCAGCTGCTCCACGGGAGAAAGATTGGGCAGTCTGCTCCCATAAAGATTTACAGCCTGGGGAACCCAAGATCAGTCACTATGAATCAGAATCAACTTGAGGGCAGTGAGCTTGAGTTTGGTCATACAAATTTTATAATGCCAAGAGAGGAAAAAAGGGGGTAAGAAATGCAGCCACACAACCTGTAGGTGTACCAAGTGCTTCCAGCAACCTGGGCCATTTTACTCCCCATTGGGAGAGAGACTTGGATTTGCAAGGCTGAGAAAAGTTTTCCAAAAGGAAGCAGGAACATTTGTATATAATTGGATTTCTACCACACTTAGTCACTCATTTCACCTGCGAGTAAAGAGACTTTCCCCCAGGAATATAACTGGTTCAACTCTACAGTTCTCAAGAACTATTAATAAATACACTAGAATTGTGAATTTTTATTTTCAATCATTTACATTATCATAGTCTGTGGTTTAGCAAAAGTCCTTCCCAAACATGTAGACCTAGAAAGCATTTCTGGCTGGGCTGTAGATATGCTTGTGAGAAAAAGGCATTTTTCTGTATGCTGGTAGAGAGCAGGGCTCTTGTACCACTTTATCACTGTGTAACTTTAGGTAAGTTACTCAACTGTGCTATACCTCAGCTTTATCATTTATTATAAAATTGCAATTATAACATTAAGGTTGTTATAAAAATTAAGGCATGCAAAATGTTTACAATAGTGACTGGCACATAGTAAGGGCTCAACAAACATTAACTATTTGGTAGTTGTAGTCAGAGTAGAGTAGAGTTACTCCCTCTTAATGAATTAGAAGTAAGTCTCCCCTCAAAATACAAACTCAACACACATTATACTTGTGGTAGTCAAGGTTATGTGTCAAATTGGCTGGGCCTGGTTTTGAGTGTCTGGGCAGATGGATGTAGCATTCCCCACAATGAGACTGGTAATCAATTCCATGGTGGAATCTACTGTGAGCCGCTGAGTAGCTGTCTGAGGGAGGTGGTACGCTCCCAGTATGTAAGAAGCTTTAGGAATGGTCTATAGCTTCTGGCACGCTTGAATCCTGAATGTAGTCGAGTCATTATTCAGCAGCCTGCCATGCTGTTTACCAATCTTGGGACTCTTACGGACTTGAATCAATGGCTTGCCATGTGGTTTGGTAATATTGGGACTGTGTCTTTTTACTTGTTGACCTTGGGTTTGCCAGCCTCAGCAGCCAGCAGCTGCCTGAGTGAAGAAAGCCTCCAGCTTCAGTGGTGTGGGAACAAGAGGCAGAGCCAAAGCCAAAGGTTGAGGGGCTTTCACCCAGCCCCTAGAGCCTAGCACTTTGAACTTGGACTTCTAGCCTCCAAAACTGTGAGAATAAACTCCTATTTGTTAAAGCCATCCATTTGTGGTATTTTCTGTTAGAGCAGCATGAAGTAACCAAAATAATACTTAAAAGAATCAGAAAGATTCCTAGGCCAAAAAAGAGATTACTATGATACTGTTAACGTATCTACAAACACAATGTGTCAGAAAAAGGATGGTAGAACATAGCATGTTTGAAGGGAACAATTAAGGGACCTTTTTTTATTGGAACAAAGTATTTATGTAGAGAAAGGTAGAATGAAAGGTTTGAACAAGTTTTTTTAAAATTGCCATTGAGTCACTTCTGATTCATAGGGACTGTAGGACTGAGTCAAACTGTCCCATAAGGTTTCCAATGCTATAATCTATACAGAAGCAGAATGCCACATATTTCTCCTGTGGAGCTGCTGGTGGATTCAAACCACTGACCTTTTGGTTAGCAGCCAAGCATTTAACTGTTGCATCACCCAGGCTCCTTTTTCAACAAGTTAAGAGAGCCTTAAAGGGATATAAACACATTTACCCCAGAGGACGTGTAAAGCCATTAAGGTGTTTTGTTTTGAAATGAGGATTGTGGCAGCAATAATAGCATGCACTGCCATCAAGTCACATCCGACTAGCGACCCCTCCTTGGGTTTCTGAGGTGGTATCACTACGGAAGTAGATTGCCCAACCTTCCTTCTGAGGAGTGGCTGTGGGTTTGAACCACCAGCCTTCTGGTTAGCAGTCAAATGCCTTAGGCACTACATCACCAGAGCTTCCAGCAATTATAGGCTGCTCATCAAAACCCACGTTCTTCTCTTTTTTTCTGGATCTACAGCTAGACTACAATTTTCAGCTTCCCTTGAGGTCACATGTAGCAGTGTGAGTGAGTTCCAGCCAATGAACTGTAAGTATAAGTGATATGTACACTTTAAGGTTTAGAGACTTTGGAACCCTTGGGTTTAAGGTACCAGATTCTGTCAACCCTAAATGAATGTCCCTAAATGAATCATTCCTTGCCCAACTCCCCATTCTCTGACCTGAAACTGTTCAGGACTATGAACTTGTATTAGGTTTAAGGCATTATACATTTTGGGGACAATCTGTTACCACAGCTAGCACTGGAATGGTACTAATGATGCTGTAATAAAAATCAAACTATGTGGCACTAGCTTAATAGTCTAGCAGCAAAGACAATGAATGGCATTGGAAGCTAAAAGAAACAAAAGGTAATGGCAAGGTATTAATAAAATGTCTCCTATAGTAACTTGGGAACAGACTGCTTAATGAACTTATAGCTCTAAAAGTAGCTGAAAAAAGTGTTTGGTTATTATTGGCTGCCTTGTCAGTGTACTTCAGAAAAGATGAGCTCAAGCAAGAAGTGGCTGATTTGAGACCAGAAATAAAAATGGATAGAATCCAAAGTTCAAGACCTTGCAATACTGAAAAATCAGACTGCTTCTGAATCCCTAAAAAGTATGTAACAAAAGTTCAATATAAATCAGGAAAAAGAGGGACTCAGCCCTATGAAAAAGATCAGATTAAAGGGAATGTAGCCTTTGAACCATAGTCTGTTTCAGATGGCCTCCACATAGCTACCACTAAGCTGAGAGAGAGAGAGACACATGTAAGGGTAAAGCAGAGAAAAAATAAGAGAACTTGATAATGATGTATAGAAAGATAAAATACTTGTACATGGAACTGACTAGAAGCAAACAGATTAGATGCCTATCAAGTATTTTTCTTTGCATGCTGCAAATGTTTGAGGGAACTAGATGGTCAAAGAAAACAAACATACAGATTGCAAAAGCCTATGAATGTGTCAGCCTAAAACAACCTCTGGCACTCAACTTTCTGTTAGCAGAAGGCAGGCTTTAAAGGCTGTGCAACTCACCCAAGGAGGGCATCTTTCTCACTGCCCCTTTTAGATGTAGTCTAGGTTGATAATGGAAAAGAACCTCTAAGACAGACCCAGTGTTCAGCAAGAACAATGGACAAAAGTGTTCCTTTCAGAAAACAAAATCAGTGCCCACTCTAACTTCCCACATAGAGGTTAGGGGTCTTCACAGTGTTTGACCATTGGGATTTTAGGACTTCCTAGAACCAGTGGTTGCTGTGCTATTTATATCCCATCATTGAGCAGTGGGTATAATTGAAGATGGGATACAATTATTCTGTCGTCTTTATTGATCCTCAAATCAAGAGAAGTCACATCTAAACCTGACAGACACTACTTGCATCATCTGTAGATTTTGGATTTTGAGCCAGCTGCAGTGATAGAATGGGATTTGCAGGAGGTACTGAGTGTGTTATGTACGTGGAGAGAAGACACTAAAGAACTATTTGATGACTAGAAGGAAGGACTGGCAGAGACTGTTAGAATTAACAGTCTGAATATGTACTGATGGAAGACTAGGGGGAAAAAAAATTACATGTAAATATTTATGAAAGTACACATAGATATTTAGGACCATGAGACTTAGTTCTGGCCAGTATGATTTGAGGAGAATGATATAAGCTACTTCCAAGTTTAGACCTTAAAATCATCCCTGAGATACCTAGCCTTCTCTTCTTCTACCCTGGTGATCTTAGAAGACTCTAATTCCAGAAAGCATAACCCTAAGATTGAGAAGGGTCACATGACCCATACTAGTCTATGATGTCAATAAAAAAAAAAAATCTTTGTTTTGTTAACCCACTGAGATTTGGGGGTTTGTTTGTTACTGCCCATTCTATGCTAACTAACATATGTTCAAATGAGCATTCTTCAGATCCCCAAAGGGGAAATCCCCCAAGGGGTCCAAAGCACAAAACAGGAAAGAACCACACTGGCAAAAAATAAAGACAACAGAAGAAATGCTATGGAATCAGTGATGTGGTCTTCTGAAGAAAGCTCGTCTTCTCCTTTGAACAGTTGTTGTTGTTGTTGTTGTTTGCCGTCGAGTCGGCCCCGACTCATAGCGACCCCTCCTTGGGTTTCCGAGGCAGTATCACTACGGAAGTAGGATTGCCCAACCTTCCTTCCGAGGAGTGGCTGGTGGGTTTGAACCGCCTGCCTTCTGGTTAGCAGTCAAGTGCCTTAGCCACTATGCTACCAGAGCTCAAAATAAATAATAAGCAAATAAACTAATGGAATAATAAATTATCCAACTGGTGAAATCAGCAAGAGAGTATTCTATTTTGAGACTACCTAGGCTCTGACACATATCAATTATACACAATGAAATACAGGAGAAATCCTCTCTTATTGCCTAAAGCTGAGTTCCCAACTGGGAGGATTAGCCAATTTTGGTGGTTCTCCCCTAAAACACCACTCCACTGCAATATCTAATGGATTATTGTGACTATGTTATTTGATTGAGCAAGAATCAACACGGAGTTTTGAGTTTTGTTTTTTAAAATTATAGAATTTAGAGACTGATTATAATTACATTAACTATGACTAGAAACAGTGCAATAACATAACATGTATTTTACTAAGCCAGACAACAACCTCAAAAACATCCAGTAAAAATACCAATTGACTACTGAGTAATTTTTTTTCTAAATTTCATTTATTTTTGTTGTTGTTGTTGTTAAGAATATACACAGCAAAACAGACACTTCAAGTTTCTACAAGCACAAATTAGTAACACCAATTATATTCTTCAAATTGCAGCCACACCCGCCCTCTTTTTCTGAGTTGTTCCTCCCTCATTAACATAAACTCATTGCCCTCATCTTTCACTTGTTGTCAATTTGATTCCCTATAGATGGTTCTTAAGAGAGCATTTTGTTACTGAGTAATTTTTAATGCTGAAAAGACTAATTTAAAATTAGTATGATGTCTTATATTTTCATGGTATAAAATTTAAAACACACATTAACAGATTTTAAAATCACAGATTGAGGAGTTACGGTCAAACCTTGAAAATGAGGCAAAAAGCCATGGGAAATGATGGTTTGGATAAAAAGAGAATTCAATTGGTCATTATACTTAGGTGTCTGCTCAGGCTAGTTTCCTATGTCTTTCACCTTATATGAAATAGTGTACTAGTGAAAATAGTTTGGCACTTTCCATTCATTTTAGAACTATCAAAGTCATTCAAGAAGTTTTATAGTTAGGTTGAAAATAAAATAAGTGTGCACATCTCCCATTTTCAACTCTAATTGCTACTTCATAGTATTTCCTTTTTTAAAAATAAGAAAATACAAAATGGGCACTTAAACTGACAGTGAAAGAAAAGAACATGATCACTTAGGGGGGAGAAATAGAAAAATAATGAACAGAAGAAAAATCAGAACAGTTTTAAAGACTTACTGGGAATATTCTGGGCTTCCTTTCAACTATGGCATATGGTTTTACCTGCAATAAAAGTAGTGCTGTGTTAATTACAGCTTTAGGGTTTCTTCTGAAAAAATAATCATTTCCCAAATTTTTAACTTAAACCCCAAACTTTCACCAAACCCCAGTATCAAACATCCAGCTGTTAACTCACTATCTCCATTTGTCTTATCAAATAGTTATCTCAAACTTACCAGGTCCAATATTTAACTTCTCCCAGCCCCAAATTGTTCCTCCTTATATTCTCAGTAAATAGTACTTTCATTTCCTTAGGTTGTGAAAACCAAAAACTTTTGACTCCTCAGCAGATCTTGTTGGCTTGACTTTGAGATTATATCCTGAATCTTCTTAACATGTCCAGTATCATTATCCTTGCCCAAGCCTCTTACCATTTTTTTACCTGGACAAACGCAATACCACCTATTAGTTTCCCTGCTTCCACTCTGGCCTTCAGTCTATTTTCACACAGCAGGCAGAAAAGGGTGATCTTTTTATGATCAATCACTCCTCTGTCAGTCCTCTGCTCAAAGTATCATAACTCTTAGAGAAAAAGCCAAAGTCCCTTACTGTGATCTCTAAGAGCCTGTATGATTTGGCCCTTGGCTACCTCTTTGATCTCCTACCATTGTCTACCTCACTCACTACACCATAGCCACAGTGGCTTCTTTGCTATTAGTACAATCAGTCAAGCCTGCCTGAGCCTTAGGGCCTTTGTTCTTAATGATTTCTCTACTTGAAATGCACTTCCCCTGTATATCTGTTTGGCCCATATCCTCATTTTACTTATGTCTCCATTCAAATATCACCTCCTGAGATGTCTAAGTAAAACAGCACCTCCTGTCATTCTCTACTGAGTCTCTGGGTGGCACAAACAGTTAAATGCTCTGCTACTAACTGAAAGGTTCATGGTTCAAATCCATCCAGAGGTACCCTGGAAGAAAAGTTTGGCAATGCACTTCCTAAAGATCAGAGCCATTGAGAATTCTATGGAGCTCAGTTCTCTGAAACATCAGGGTCACCATGAGTTGAAATGGACTTGATAGCAACTATTTTAGTTTGGTATTTATATGAAAAACCATGAGATCATACCAATACCTCCATTCCATTCCAGCCCAAAGAGTTTCCCCCTCTTCCATATGTGTAACTCCCTTCTCTGACAATGAAAATCCTGGTCCCATTATCATCTATCTGTACTTATTTGATCAATCTCCCTGTATATCATCAATCTTCTGTCAATAACACCACACCACAGTATGAATACCCTCCTCACCTCAGTCAGGTTCTGACATCTTACTCTGGGTTGCCACCTCTATCACTGCCTCACCCCATCCCTACCTTCAGATGCCTTCCTCCTCTGGCTCAGGCTCCAATATCCTATATCAGGTCACCACTGCTACTGGCTCTCCAAACAAGTGCCCTCTCTCACAACCACTAAGCATCTGACACTACTCACTGGGCTATAAAAATGCCCTCTTTACTAAGTGGGTTCTGAAATTCCACGCTGGGGAGCTACCATGGCTTCTCCTTCTATACCACGCTCCCAGATGGATGCCCTCCTCGCCCTGCCTGGAATCCAGCTTCCAGCACCAGACTGTGCTATCCTCAGCTTTAAAAATATGGCAACAACATGACCATATATAGGGTTAGCAGACAATGTTTCTACATGCTTATTTGTATCTGCTGTAAGAATATCTAGGTATATAGTAGAGCTGACAAGAGGCAAGCTTGTGGTGGCTTCTTGGCCATAGCCATCTACCCAGAGGAAACAAGTAGTTGGACTTGTGGGCTCAAGATTATGGTCACAGGGGACATCAAGCTCAACTGGCATAACATACTACACAAAAACATTGTTCTACATCCTATTTTGGTGAGTAGCAACTGGAGTCTCCCCTTGTCCAGACCAAAGAAGAATGGAAAAAAAGAAGAAAAAAAAAAAAAGGCCACTGGTCCAAGTGAGTCAGCCCCTTCAAGATCTTTCATTAAAAAAATTTTAAGCTTTTAGAAACCCTGGATTCTATAGAAAGTTGTGAAAAAGCAGGAAGAATCAATGAAAGAGAAATAGAGCAAAGATAATCTTTGTCTATTTAGAATTTTTTCTTACAGAGGATCTATGCTCAAAAAAAAAAAAAAGGAGCAGAAATTCTTTTTCACCCTACTGAGGATCTCAAATTTAGACTGGTATTATTAGATCAACTACATTCTGATCATTTAAACACTATTTCTAAGGGAAATGCATTCCACATTGTAAACAACAGTAAGAATATTAACTTTTGGAACAATTACAGTTAATTTTCCCTTAACCTTTTAGCTAATAGGTTTCAAAGTAGTTCAATATCAGTTTATTTTTACTACATAAGGTAGGGTAAGGCATAGCCATATACAAATTAATTTTGGACATTAAAAATAAATTCTGAAAAACACGTACTTAAAACATACTTACATCTTCACCCAAATCCTAATAAAAAAAAAAAAACAACATACTTACATTCACATGATACTTGAGATAATAATGAATAATCCAAGCAGGTATAAGCACATGAGTGAAAGCAAAGACACTGTGTCGGTATACCTTATACAGCTGGAAAAGAAAATATGCATAGCATGAACATATATCCCATTTTATATCAGTGGCAGAGAAAAAAAGCATCCATGATAACATGTCATGATTATTTTATAAACTCTAAATGCCACATATTTCCTTAGAGTCCATGTTAGCTTCACCCACCTGAATATTTTTATTTAAGGTAGGGCCTGCTAAAGGATATCTAAAGAGTCTAGACTTAAGGCAAAGAAGTAGCTGTGGTGCAGTGAAATACTTGGTATGATTCTTCTAGCTATGGTCTTAGTGACTCCCACCAGATTACTGAGTGGAACTATTTAAATGTAAGGTGCCTTTGGCCCATGAAGGGGATTGGATAGCTTGTTGGTAATGTAAATAAGGTGCCTGGCACCCTTTTGGTGGTGGGACCATGGAAATAAGGTATATGGAACTCTAATGTGGGGCGTGGTTAGTTTTATCATTCTGCTAGCTTAAAATGAGCCCTCCTGAGCCAGAAAGAGGGGATCTCACTGCCAGAGGTAGACTGGAGGGTGTCCTTGAACCTGAAATTCCTGTGCTGGACCTCCCTGGCAGAGAGAGACAGTGGCAAGAGAAGTGAGAGATTGGCAGTAGACAGAGCAGCGACTCTGCCAGACCACGGAGTGAGAAAGCTGAATGCCTTTGAGCAGGAGGCTTGCTGGCAGAGTGGAGTGCATGTAGGTGCCCCTATCGGCAGAGCTTTGTAAGAGCTGCTCAACCAGGGCAGAGGCCAGGCTGAGAGGCCAAGGGCCAAAGAGAGGCATGCCGGAGGGCATGGCCGAAGGGAGGCTGTCCTGATCAAAGAATTGTATCCTGTGTGTGTTCCTGAATGTGACTTGTAACCTGCTACTTCCCAAATAAACCAAAGTCATGAGTATTTTCTGTGAGTTCTGTGTGGCCATTTCAACGAACCCAGCAGAGAAGTAGTGAGCGCCATGGGTGGGATGGTTGGAGTCAGAATTGGTAAAAAAGTTGGAGGGTAGTGGCATGTCTGACTTCCCCCTCCTAGTAATCAGCCTTGGGCTGCTGATGGTGCTTCTGTCTGCCCCTCACGAAGTTAGAGGAGGTCTGAAAAAGATGCTGCCCCCATGCCCTTTTTGCCGGAGCATTTTGCAAGACTACAGTAAGGCATTTATAGATATATGTTTTTTAAAAAATTGGCTGATTCATACAATGTTGACTTTCAACCATCAGCTGTCAAAAACCAACAAATAATGTCAGTGATACAAAGAGTTAGGGGAAAGTTGAATTATATCATTATAAACAAATACCTAACACTCTTTTCTCAGAAAATTTTCACCAATTCTGATGCACCAAATTTTGTAGCACAATATGAAAGTATATACAAGTGGTTTTCAACGTGCACTCCTTTCATTCCCAGCTCTGTGACCATGGTAAATGACTGAATTTTTGTAGGCCTCAGTTTTCTGACATTTAAAATGAGGATTAGAAACAGTGTCACCTTACAGGAATAAAGAATTAAATGAAGCAACACATGTAAAATCAGCGGAGAGCCAGGTACATAGTAGGCACCCTGCTTCAGCTTATTAGTGTTATTACTATTATTATTTGCCAGTGTAATTGAATTAACCAAGTAACTGAAATCAATTCTGAGATGCAGTGTTCATCACCCATAATTGATGTGATTTAATTAACAGACCTCAAGAAAATACTCAGAGATTCTGAAAATACGAACAGTCTTGAAATGAATGATCTTCTGCAGAGCAAAGTCCAAGAATGTAATTTTTACAGGAAACTGTGCTAGAAGTACATAGTGGTAGTGTTGAAACCCTGCTCTTGAATATAAGAAAGAACACCAACAGAGCACTGTCTTTTATGGCAATCACAAAGGGCTGTACTACCAGCTAAGGGCTCATTGCGCCATCGAGCAGTTGGGTATAATGTTGTTCTCTATAACCTCAACCTTAAAAGTCAGACAAGTGTCTTCAAATACTAAAATTATAGAATTTTAACTCTAGAGAATATGTGGCACTCATTCTGAGCGTCAGAACCAAACGTGCATCTATGTAGTACTGGTAGATATTAAACCGAAACAAAGATTCATCTCCACACTTGACAGCACCAGGGAATGACTCCCCCAACGCAACACATGCCCCTGGGGCTCCCAGCCCAGAACCCTTTAGTCCCTGCTAAACGATAGTCTCCATTGAACTCGATTCTCCCTCGGGGAACAACAGGAGCTTTAAGTGCGAAGCGACGTCAGCCCCGTTGTAGGGGCTGCACTAGGGGGTGTGTATAGAGAAGGGGGCGTCCGGTCACTCACCGCGTTCCTCCAGGGAGCCTGGTTCTGCAAAAACTTATGCCAGAACTCCTCCAGAGGCCATAACCTCTGCGGGGACAGCACTGGCTCCCGAGGGCTCAGCTCCTGGTCCTTCAGCCATCGCCTCCTCAGCTCTCGCAGCTGCTGCAGCCGCAGTTTCTCATCTGGCGTGTACCCCGACATGTCACGGTCCGTATCAAGACAAAAAGGATGGCGCGTCCCCGAGCCCGGGGCTTGTACCTCACGCGCGCTCCCGTACCGCAAAGCGACCTTGCGAGGACGCCTGGAAGCGGCGCGCGGTTATAACGTCACAAGCTGGTCCTGCAACTACCACAGCGCCAAATCCCCGCGCTCTAGGAAAGCAATCGCCTGTCATGCGCAACAGCTTCCACGGTTCATTATCAGCTCACTTTACTTTCTGAAGGGCGGTGGAGCATTTTGCGTATGGGATGGGAAGGGAAGTGATGGAGAAGTAGAAAATACGAGAAGTCAGAAGACTGGAATTGGTATGTTGAGAGCTGGAAGAAAGAGAATAGATGTTCAATGAATATGATATCCAAGTGCAAAATTCTTGGCTTGCATGTCGTACCATAGAATTCCTCTTCCCATGACCTACAGAGTCTCTGCAGGAGAGCCAAGTTCAAATCCCAGGCGTGTCAGTAACTGGTAAAGTGACCTTGGGCAGCTTTTACAGAAGTTAAGAGTAGCTTAATATCTACCAGTACTTCATAGATGCAGTTACCCTTTAACCCAGCAATCCCACTTCTAGGACTATCCCAAAGATGTAGTGGTTAAAATATGAAAGGGATATACGTGACGGTTCATTAGTGCACTATATATGATAGCTCAAACCAAAAAACCAAACTCACTGCCCTCGAGTCGAATCAGACTTATAGCAACTCCTCCTTGGGTTTCTGAGGCACTATCTCTACGGAAGTGGATTGCCCAATTTTCCTTCCTTGGAGTGGCTGATGGGTTTGAATCGCCAGCCTTCTGGTTAGCAGTCAAGTGCCTTAGGCACTATGCTACCAGAGCTCCCAAATATATATATATGGTGGGTGACACAGTGCCTGAAGCATTTGACTACTACTAACCAGAAGGTTGACAGTTCAAACCCACCAGCCACTCCACAGAAGGAAGACGGGGCAATCTATTTCTGTAAAAATTCACCCCTCAGAAGCCCAATGGGGGTTGCTGAGTTGGAATCAACTCGATGGCAGTGGGTTTGGTTTTGGTTTACATACACACACACACACACACAGAGAGTTTGTTGTCCTTGTTAGCTGCTGTGGAGTCAACTCTGACTCATGGCCCTTTTCTTTACCAAACATGATGTCCTCTAGCAATTGATGTCCCCTCATGATGTGTCCAAAGCAAATGAGTCAGACAATGTTCTGTTGTGTTCTTTACGGTTTTAATTAACTAATTTGTCTAAGTAGATCATGATGCCTTTTTTCCTAGTCTGTCTTAGTCTGGAAGTTCCAAAGAAACCTGTCTACCATCAGAGAACCTGCTAGTATTTGAAATACCAGTGACATAGTTTCCAGCATTATAGTAATGTACAAGTCATCACAGTATGACAGAGTGACAGACAAGTGGTGATACACACACTCACACGTTTGCTTAAGTTTTTAAAGTACTGGAAAGGAAAATTTTTTTTTTTTTTTTTAAGATTACCTATAGGGGAAGGCGGGAGCTCTGGTAGCATAGTGCCTAAGGCACTTGACTGCTAACCAGAAGGCTGGTGGTTCAAACCCACCAGCCACTCCTCGGAAGGAAGATGGGGCAATCTACTTCCGTAGTGATACTGCCTCAGAAACCCAAGGAAGGGTCGCTATGAGTCGGGTCTAACTCAACAGAAAATAACAACAACAATATAGGGGAAGGCGAGACTTCACCTCTCATACTTTGGTCATATTTTCAGGAGTGACTAGTCCCTGGAGAAGAATATCATTGTTGGTAAAGTAGAAAGAAGGTCAGTGAAAAAGAAGAAGACCTTCAACGACATGGATTGACACAGTGGCTGCAACAGTGGGCTCAGGCATGGCAACGATTGTGAGGATGATGCAAGACTAGGTGGTGTTTCATTCTGTTGTGCATGAGTTTGTTATGAATTGGAACCAACTGAACAGCACCCAACAACAATAACTTGGAGGAAGGAAGGGACTAGTAGAAGCTAGACTTCTCTAAATATACCTTGTTTCATAGATTTAACTTTAGAACCCTAAATATATTTCACATCATTATAAAACAAAATTAAATTTGTAAAAACAGATCCCTAAAAGTCAAAAGTAAAATGAAACATGTGGATCTAACTGATCTAGTCGGTGGCATAATATCAAAGATAGACACTGTTAGGAATGGAATTGTGTGCCCCCAAAATATGTGTCATTTTGGCACATTGTCAGTATTGTGTGATTATCTTCCATTTTGTGATCTGATATAATTATCCTGTATGTTACAAATCCTAATCTCAATGACGTTAATGAGGCAGGATTAGGAGTAGCTATGTTAATGAGGCAGGATACAATCTACAGTATTAGCTTTTATCTTCAGTAGATCTCTTTTGGGATATAAAAGAGATTGAACAAGGGAGCAGAGATACATTAGGACCTACTACCACAAAGAAAGAAGAGCCAGGAGCAGAACACATCCTCTGGACCTAGGGTCCCTTCACTGGGAACCTCCTAGACCCAGGGGAAGATTGATGCCAAGACACTTGGAGATCTCCAAGGGACACTGGACCCCCAGGTTTTGAAAGAAGACAAGGACCTCCAGAGCAAGCAGAGAAAGCCTTCCCCAAGAGCCAGCACACTAAATTTGGACTCCAGCCTCCTCAATTGGGAGAGAATAAATTTCTGTTTGTTAAGGCCATCCACTTGTGTTACGTCTGTTATAGCAGCAGTGGACAACTAAGACAACATCCCAAGTAACTTTAAACTATCAAATTACATCCATAGGAGGATATACCTCAAGGACAAAAACACCTGTAAAACAGACAAACCCTTACACTCTTTTTAGTAATCATATTGTTGATAGTGGTGGTGGTAGCAGTGTTAATCTGAGAAAATAAATGTTTATGTTAGTATTGCCAAGAGCTGTGATTTTTGCTGTGAGAGAAAAGAGATACAAATGTAAATTGTGTGAGTAAAAGCCCTCTGGTCTTGAATTTGAATTGGAAGAATCACTATATATTCATGATACATTTTGCTTTTAAAAATACATATTCACCCGGCTACCACTGATATCCACTTGGAAGGGATGTAGGAGATCCTGGATAGAGAGGGAGAACAATGTGGAACAAAACTCAAAATCATTTGGAGGGAAAAAAAAGAAAAAGATGGTGGGGACCAGGTTTGCTGGTCCAATAGAGCCTGATGGAACCACTGAGACTATGGCCCCTAGCTGTCCTTCAGGTCTGGCATTGAACCCACACCTGTGGTTTCCAGCCAAACAAAGTACGGGCATGTGAGTTAAACATTTACCTCAAGTAGACACACACCCTGGAGAGAACA
>NW_006921872.1:2292104-2302852 GCF_000298275.1 Orycteropus afer afer | reverse complement strand
TTGGGTTTCCAAGGCAGTATCACTACGGAAGTAGGATTGCCCAACCTTCCTTCCGAGGAGTGGCTGGTGGGTTTGAACCGCCATCCTTCTGGTTATTGTTGAGGACCCCAAAGAGATTTTGTTTATGTGGGTTATATCTATTGATATTTACTGTATTAGAAATGTAAACAGAAATCTAAAAATAACAATATTATACTCACTACATATTAATATAAAAAACTTATGAAAAATAAATATAGTTTCAAAAACAAAAAATATTTGGTGAGAAGAGTGCCACTGTTTTATGCTTTTAAAAATCTTTTAAATGTATGGCATAATGATGGCAGGAAAAAAAAAAACTTCTGCATTCAATCAGTTGTAATAGCCTCTGGATAATCCCATATACATTTGTAAGAGAATGAGATTTTTAAAGGACAAATAACATCTTAGTATTATTAGGAAAATAGTTTTTACCTCGCAGACCCCCATGAAAAGATCTCAAGGATCCCCAGGTGCAAAAAACAGCATGGAAGCAGCATCTGCCCTCTAATTTCACAAGGGGGAAGAAGGATCAAAGTCAACAGCCCAAGGCTGATTCCTATGAAGAGGAATCTATCACCCTCCAACTTTCTTGCCAATTCTGATACCAACCATCCCTCCCATGGCACAATCTCTACTTACCTGCTGGGTTCAGTAATCTGTTGCAGTGGCCACACGGAACTCAGACAATACTCACGATTATGGGGTATACTAAGGAAGTGACAGGTTACAATTCAAGATGAAGAATGACTCAGGACACAGTTCTTCGATCAGGACAGCCTCTTCTCAGTTGTACAACAGGCACACACTTCTCTGGCATGACCTCTCAGCCCTGTGGCCCCTTAGCATCTGTCCTGCTTGGGCAAGTGTTACAGAGCTCTTTTAGCTCTGCGGATAGCTACTCAGAGAAGTACCCCACTCAGCCAGCACGCCTCTTGCCCACAAGCACTCAGCTTTTAAGTCCATGAAATGGGTTGCCCACTGCGCTATCTGCTGTCAGGTTTGCTTCCAGGTCTGCTGCTGGGTCTGTTGGCAAGTCTGCTGTCATCATTTCTCTGCTGCTGCTTCTTGCCATCTCTAGTGTCACAGCTCTCTGTCTTGGATCAAGGAGATTCAGCACAGGGATTGTGGGTGCAAAGGATATGCTCCACTCTTGGCTCTTCTTTCTTGATGGTAGTGAGATTTCCCCCATTTCTGCTTCTGAGATGGCTCATTTTAAGCTTAGCATGATGGCTAAACCAATCCTGATGTTAAGGTTCCTTACACCTTATTTGTACAATTCAACCCACACAAGGATACTATGCGCCTTATTTAATTACTAACAAGTTATCCAATCCCCTTGGTGGGCCATGAGCACCTCAGATTTGCATAGTCCCACCCAGTCATCTGGTGGCAGTCACAAAGACCATGGCTAGAAGGGTGATATTAAATGATACTCTGCACCACACCAGGGGTCCTCAGACAATGCTTTGAGAAGAACTGCCTTAGAGTAATGACTAATTCCAAGCCTGGGTTAGGAAATGCAAAAGATGAGCATGGACCATCTTGTCATGTCAGAAATTGGGAACCTTTTTAAAGGGTTCTGTCAAAAGAATTCAGGAGTTACTTGAATAGACCTTCAAAGATGGAAAAATTTGAGCATAAATAAGCATAATGGCTTTCAGTGGATTGAAAAATGTTAAATTGTTTACATACATGAGCTCATCATAATGATTGAAAAGAAAATAACTCATTTGTAAATTTTGGGTGATGTTAGGGAACTAACATTTTGAAAACTAGTAAGTACAGTAAAAATAGAATATTTTTTTGCCTTTATACAGATTATACATAATAGCTGATGAGGGTAAATTTCTTCAAAGAAGTATAAAAAGCTGATAAGAGAAGCAGGGATGCAGAGTTACAATATCACCCATTATGCAACCATTAATTCATTAATGAATAAATGCAGTAGGTAATCATCCATCAATTTCCCACTGCCATCAAGTCAATTCTGACTCATAGCAACCCTATAGAACAGAGTAGAACTAGCCATATAGAATTTCCAAGGCTGTGAATTTTTATAGAAGCAGACTGCCTTATCTTTCTCCCATGGAGCATCTGACCTTTTGGTGGGCAGCAAATACTTTAACCACTGCACCATGAGAGCTCCTTCAACTATCAATAGCCACTGCCAACACAAAAGAAAGCAATTGTGCCTCCTGGTGGAAGGCTGCCTCACTGCCTGTGAATTTGTTGTTGTTGTTGTTGTGTGCCGTCGAGTCGGACCCGACTCATAGCGACCCCTCCTTGGGTTGCCAAGGCAGTATCACTACGGAAGTAGATTGCCCAACCTTTCTTCTGAGGAGTAGCTGGTGGGTTTGAACCGCCAGCCTTCTGGTTAGCAGTCAAGTGCCTTAGGCACTATGCTAGAATTAAAAATATTGAAAGATGCAGGAAACATCAAAAGAAGATGGAAGAAATACACAGATACACTGTACCAAAAAGATTTGGTTGACATTCAACCATTTCAGATGGTAGCATATATGATCTAGAACTGAAGGTATTGAAGAAGTCCAAGATGCACTGAGGTGGACTGACACAGTGGCTGCAATGATGGGCTCAAACACAGTCCAAGATGCACTGAAGGAATTGGCCAAAAATACGGCTCCAAGAATTGAGCCATGGAGATGCTTCAAGAAATGGATGCAGTGCTGGAGGCTCTAATTCGTGTTTGCCAAGAAATTTGGGGGACAGCTAACTGGCCAACTGACTGGAAGAGATCTATATTTGTGCCCATTCCAAAGAAAGGTGATACAACAGAATGTGGAAACAATCAAACAATATCATTAATATCACACACAAGTAAAATTTTGCTGAGGATAATTAAAAAACAGTTGCAGTAGTATATTGGCAGGGAACTGCCAGAAATTCAAGCTGGATTCAGAAGAGGGTGTGGAATGAAGGATATCATTGCTGATGTCAGATGGAAAGCAAAGAATACTAGAATGATGTTCACCTGTGTTTTATTGACTATGCAAAGGCATTTGACTTTGTGGATCATAACAAATTATGGATAACATTGACAAGAATGAGAATTCCAGAACATTTAATTGTGCTCATGAGGAATAGAGCATTCAGATAGAACAAAGGAATAGTGTGTGGTTTAAAATCAGAGAAAGTGTGCATGGGTTGTATCCTTTCACTATACTTATTCACTCTGAATGCTGAGCCAATAATCCAAGAAGCTAGACTAGTATGAAGAAGAATGCAGCATCAGGATTGGAGGAAGACTCATTAACAACATGCAATATGCAGATGATACAACCTTGCTTGCTGAAAGTGAAGCTGATTTGAAGCATTTACTGATGAAGATCAAAGACTACAGCCTTCTGTATGGATTACACCTCAACATAAAGAAAACAAAAATCCTCACAACTGGGCCAATAAGCAACATCACAATAAGTGAAGAAAAGATTGAAGTTTTCAAGGATTTCATTTTACTTTGATCCACAATCAACACCCATGGAAACAGCAGTCAAGAAATCAGATGATGTATTGCATTGGACAAATCTGCAAAAGACCTCTTTAAAGTGTTGAAGAGCAAAGATGTCACTTTGAGGACTAAGGCACACCTGACCTAAGCCATAGTATTTTCAATCACTTCATATACATGTAGAAGGAAGACTAAAGAAGAATTGATGTATTTGACTTGTAGTGTTGGTGGCGAAGAATATTGAAAATGCTGTGGACTGCTAGAAGAATGAAAAATCTGTCTTGGAAGTACAGTCAGAAAGCTTCTCAGAAGCAAGTATGGCTGAATTTGGGTCATATTGTCAGAAGTGACCATTCCCTAGAGAAAGCTAAAATGCTTGATAAAGTAGAAGGTCAGCAAAAAAGGAGAAGACCCTCAATGCGGTGAATTGACACAGGGGATGCAATGATGGGCTCAAACACAGCGAGGATTGTGAGGCTGGTGCGGGACCAGGCAGTGTTTTGTTCTCATAGGTTGCTATGAGTTGGACCCAACAGAACAACACCGAACAACAACAAATAAAAAATTGAACCTAAATCTGATCAAGTTCCTAAATCTACTCGTATAAAGGAAATACAAGGGATAGAGGAATTCCTTATACATTACCAAAAAGACACCTTTAGCAAATTCCAGATTTTAGAGACTACAGACAAGCAACTCACTTTCTGCAACAAAAATATTGATGGGAATAAAAAGAGAAAGGAGAACTCATAGATTAAAAGAGACAATCAGGGAAATTTGAACACTGCCTAGATATTTATGATATTAAGGAATTATTGTTCATTTTTTGTATGTGATGATATGGTCACTACGAGTCAGAATCAATCAATGGCAGTGGGTTTGGGTTTGGGTTTGGACAATATTCTTGTATTTTTAAAAGAGGAGTTACTATCTTTTACAAATACATTCTGAAATATTTATAGATAAGAGGATATGATGCCTAAAATTTACTTATAAATAATTGAGGTGAGGTGAAGGAAACAGGGAATCATAGAAAAAGTAAGATTAGTAAGGAGTTGGTAATTATTGAAGATGGCTGAAGGTACATAGAAGTTCATTATACTTTTCTTCCATGTATTATTTTATATGTGTTTGAAATTCCTCCAAATGAGAAGTTTAAAAAATATATATGCCTTGGAGTAACTGAACTGCATTTAAGCTATTATTAATCCTGTATTTCAATCCTTGAATGAGGCATTTGTTAACCCAAATAAATGTTTCCTTTGTGGGTGGGGTAAAGATAGTAAATTATTTTTAACTTGGAGCCATCATTATGGCTTATTCTAGGAATAAGCCATCCCCACCCCCTTACCCACTTTCATTTAAAAAGAGAGAAATGGAATCGATATTGTTTAGAAAAGTATATTATACCACAGGCTGCTATCTACTAATCGACTTGACAGCACCTGACAACTACCTACTGTATGGCACCTCTTCTCATTTACCTATGGCTGTGAAACCTATAAGATTGAATTGAATAAAAATAAAGCACAGTAGGAGAGGGTATTCAAACAGGTTGGTATACATGGGAAATGTGGACTCAAATTCAGATGGTCTCCTCTGGTTTGCCAGTACCTGGATTACTATTGGCTGGCCCCACAAGAGGGCACTCTAGCTCAATGAAAAAATTTTAAAATTAAATTGAGTTTGATGTAAAGCCTCAGTAACCAGCTCTCAAAACTTGGAAGTCATATACCCAGGTCCCTGGAACTAGGACATAGTGGGCAAGGAAAAGAAGGCGTCAGGAGATGAGATGAGAGGGTGTCTTTTCTAAGCAAACTTGCCTCTTGAACTTTGGGTCTAATAAAGGTCCACACTCCTAGCTAGCAAGTTTCAAAGTCTCTTCTGACATCCCTTTTGGTCTTTTTTTCCTTTCCTGTCCTTTTAATGATCCTGGTGGTGTAGTGCCTAAGGCACTCGACTGCTAACCAGAAGGCTGGTGGTTCAAACCCACGGGCCACTCCTCGGAAGAAAGATTGGGCAATCTACTTCCATGGTAATACCACCTCAGAAACCCAAGGAGGGGTTGCTATGAGTTAGATCTGACTCAACACAGTGAGTTTGGTTTCTGGGTTTTAAGATGGGCCTAACCCAAGCCATGGGAAGAAAGGCTGAAGAAAAATTGATGCTTTTGAATTGTGGTGTTGGCAAAGAATGCTGAAAATACCATGACCTGCTAGAAGAATGAACAAATCTGTCCCAGAAAAAGTGCAGCTGGAATGCTCCTTGGAAGCAAAAATGGCCACCTCATCTTACCTACTTTGGTCATGTTATCTGAAAGGACCAGTCCCTGGAGAAGAATATCATGCTTGGTAAAGTGGAGGATCATCCTCAACAAGATGGATTGACACAGTGGCTGCAACAATAGGCTCAAATATAGCAAAGATTGTGAGGATGGTGCAGGACTGGGCAGTGTTTCCTTCTGTTTTATATAGGATTGCTAGGAGTTGGAATCAACTCAACACCTAACAACATTCCTAGCTGTATTTTTAAAAGCCACTAGGAAGGAAAGTTGGGCAATCCTACTTCCATAGTGATACTGCCTCAGAAACCCAAGGAGGGGTTGCTATGAGTCGGGGCCGACTCGACGGCACGTAACAACAACAACAAAGGGGGCTTAGCAAAGTGCACTAGTAGGGCACACATGAGATGGAAGCCATAGATTTCAGGTGGTGTGGGACAGAAGGCTGATCTGAGTGCAGGGCCCTGACACCATACTTAGTCTGCAACCAGGAATTGAGCTTGAAGTTCCACATCAAAGTTCTCTTTCCCTCTTTCAGCTAAAAAAGCATTGGGCTATCTTAATTTTAAGCACTGTCTAACCCAAATAATTGAAATACATTTCATTTCTCTAGAAATGCCTTTATCTTCCTTTAAGAGTCTTTCCTCTTGTTCTTTTGTTTTTAAAACAATTGAATTCCACCATGCATGACATTTTTGTTTACAAGAGGGTAAAGGGGGCAAGGATGCTTGCTCATGTTGACCAGAAAAACATGTGAAGATGCTTAAGAGAGAGCATTATCCTACCTACCCTACTTTGAAACTTTTTTTGTGAGTGTTTCAGAGACCAACAGAAACTAATATGATCACAACTTCATGGTGAAGCCCATTACTTACAGAGATAGAGTTTTGAGCTGAACCCTTAGTTGAACATTATTGTTTCCATCTAGAGTTCACAGTTGGCAAGACTGGCACCTTTCCAAATATTCTTTTGGGATTAGTAGAGCAGAATAAGTTGTCTGACCTCTTAACAATTTAGTAGTCCAAGACAATGTCCATTTCCCAAGATTTTACTACTATTTAAATCTATTTGCATTAAATGACAAGTGATACCAATCAGAGACAATCTAGAAAGAGTGATTAATTAAAATCACTAACTCTAACACAGAAGGAGTCCTTGAGTTCTTTATGAAAATTTTGAAATTTTGTGTTTTAATTTCAGTGATCACTTTTTTAAAAAGTAGTGTGAGCATATTCCAGAGCACCTGGATAACTACTTTATGACCAAGAACAAATTTGCACTGTGATGTGGGAGCCAAATGGAAACTGTAGGACAGACACACCATGTGAATGAAAAGGAGCTCTGGTGGCTCAGTGGTTAGGGCATTTGGCTGCTAACCAAAAGGTTGGTGGTTCAAACCCATCAGCCACTCCACGGAAGGAAGATGAGGCAGTCTGTTTCCATAAAGATTTACCAGTGGAGCTTGCTATGAGTTGCAATAGACTTGATGGCAGTGAGTTTGGTTTTCAATATAAATAAAGGTTTCATGCATTCAGATATAGAGAAGTGGATGAATTGAGTCACCTCATGGGACAAGGTTACACAATCATGCCATATTTAGGTTGCCAGTGAATGTTTCTCAGAGATCCTATCTTTGTATGCAATTAGGTGTGTTATTTGGTGCCATCGAGTTGCCTCTGATTCATAGCAAATCCACACACAACAGAACGAAACACTACCCGGTCCTTTGCTAGCCTCACAATCCTTGCTATAGTTGAGCCCATCGTTGCAACCATTGTGTCAATCCATCTTGTTGAGGGTCTTCCCCTTTTTTGCTGACACTCCACTTTACCAAGCATGACATTCTTCTCCAGGGAATGGTCCCTTCTGACAACATGACCAAAATAAGTGAGACGAAGTCTGGCCATTCTCGCTTCCAAGGAGCATTCCAGCTGCACTTCTTCCAGGACAGATTTATTACTTCTTAATGGCAATCAATGGCACTTTCAGTATTCTTCGTCAACAGGGTAATCAATCAGAGTAATTAACAACTCCAACATCTCAGTGGCTTAAAATGCTAAAAGTGCATTGCATGATATCACAGTCCACTGCAGGTTGTATGGACCAGGGGTGGGAGTGGGCTCCATACAATCATGAAAGGACCTAGGCTAATAGAGGATTTTGTGTTGTGCCTAAGCAAATACTTGCAATAAGCAGGTGCCTGACATCCAGCAGATGAGGCTTGGGGAGAGGATATAAAAGCAAACCTAGAGGATGATGCAGAATATTTCAGCACTGGAATGAGTATGTATCTCTTCCACCCAAATTCCATTTGTCAAAACTCAAGGACAGGGCCCCATGCAGTGGGTGCTGGGAAATATAATTTAGCTATATTTCCAGGAAGAGAATAAAATGAGTTTTGTGAACACATGCTCTATCCTGTTTGGCTAAGGAGAGATTCACATATACCCTTCCTTAGAGGCCTATCCTCTCCAATTGGTCCATGGAAACACCCTTTGATCCTTCAAAATGTGTGTCAATGGTGGGTTTTATGGGTCATGTACAGGCCAGTTAAATCTGTAATGTACATCTTGACCTTGCAGCATATATGGTCTTGTATAATTCTCAGATTGTTTCACATATACATTTCCTAATTCTTCAATAAGATTTAATGCTGGAGCAGGCAGCAGTGTAAGAAGAGGTAAGCTGGAAAGGGTTGTTTTTCATAGGAAATTAAAAGATAAACAATTTAGAACTTTTAGAAACAATTGAATCTGTACCCACAGAATAAGATGTCATCAAATAAATCAGTGCAGGAATTTAAGTGGAAAGATATTTATTTCTGTGACTTTATCAGGGACAGTGTTCTGGTTACCTAGTGCTGCTCTAACAAGAATGTACCACAACTGGCTGGGATGGCCTTAACAAACAGGAGTTTATTCTCTTGCAGTTTGGAGGCTTTAAGTCTGAGTTCTGAGTGCCAGGCTCTAGGGGCTGTGTGAAAGCCCCTCAACCTTGGGCTTCACCTCTGCCTCTTGTTCCTGGCCCACTGAAGCTAGAGGCTTTTCTTTACTCAGGCAGCTGCTGGCTGCTGAAGCTAACAAGCCCAAGGTTGACAAATAAAATGGCACAGTTCTGATGTTACCAAACCACATGGCAGGCCATTAGTTCAAGTCCATTGTAAGTTCCAAGGTCAGCAGAGCATGGCAGGCTGCTGAACAATGACACGGCTACATGCAGGGTCCAAGCATGCCAGAAGCTCAAGACCATTCTCAAAGCTCCTGTTGATATACAGGAAGCAGACCATATCCCTACGGCAGCTACTCACCTGCATGTGGTAGATCCCACCATGGAGTTGATTGCCAGTCTCATCATGGGGAATAATTACCACCAGCTGCCCAGCCACTCAACCAGGCCCAGCCAAGATGACATACAAATTTAACTACCACAGATGGTTCATTTGGATTTAGAGGAATTTAAAAAGATATTTTAAATAACCGAATGCTAGGTTTTATAGGTGTGCTCGGGTGGCATAGTGCCTAAGGTATGTGACTGCTAACCAGAAGGCTGGAGGTTCAAACCCACCAGCCACTCCTCAGAAGGAAAGTTGGGCAATCTACTTCTGTAGTGATACCACCTTGGAAACCCAAGGAGGGGTTGCTATGAGTCGGGTCCAACTTGATGGCAGTGTGTTTGGTTTTTTAGGTATGCTCTGGTAACATAGTGCCTAAGGTACTTGACTGCTAACCAGAAGTCTGACAGTTCACACCTGCCAGCCACTCCTTGGAAGGAAGGTTGGGCAATCTACTTCCGTAGTGATACCACCTCAGAAACCCAAGAAGGGGTCACTCTGAGTGGGGGCCCACTCGAGGGCGCATAACAACAGGTGTGCTCATAGCTTCATGTTTAGGGGATGCCAGTATGAGTCGGGGCCGACTCGACGGCAAACAACAACAACAACAACAACAACAACTAGATGGCTCTGTTTCAAAATCTTTGAAAGCTGGAGATGAACAGAACTTTCTGTTGAACTGCAACTCTCATCCCTTTTCAAGTATTTAGGGCACTTCATCATCAGTTGTAGCTGGTTTTCATAAAATATTATTGATGTGGCAAATTTCATCTTTTAGTTTGACATGCAAATGCTTTGGTTAAAGAATTTAGCCCCAAATTTTCTTAACAGAGACTATATTGTTTTGAACAGATCGTTTAAAATGAACAACCTGGCAACACTGAAATGACAGCCCGTGCCCCAAAGTGCAGAATCAGGAGTGACGCCACTAGAGTCCAGAAAGCAGCCTACACTGTGAATTTCCCTTGCTCCAAGTGGATTTTAAAGGCAACACAGATTCTGCTCCCCATTTTTTCAGCTCTATTTTAAGACACACATTTCAAAATCCCTAGCCACTCCTAAGAAAGAAGGTTGGGCAATCTACTTCCGTACTGATACTGCCTCGGAAACCCAAGCAGGGGTCACTATGAGCCAAATCGACTCGACAGCAGTGAGTTTGGTTTTTGGTTTAGGGTTATTTTGCTATGTTATATGGATTCTGACAACCCCAAATAAGCCAAAACTACCCAATTAAAATACTCTCTGAAACTAGGATGAGACGATTACAATAAAAAGCTGCAAACCCAGTGTTTAGTAATCAGAACCTGGTAGTTGTCATTATATGACATCTCCAGAATTGCTGATGAGCCACAAGACACTAGTTCCTCTTTATCCTATCCATGCACCCATCAGTACTGGTATCCTTTGTATCAGGTATTGGCTCTTAAAGCAAGGAGGGAGTTCACCTGATTAAAAATGAAGAAAGTCAAGGAAATGGATAGTGGGTCCCGACTCTATACTTTGCCCCCTCTCCCAACCTTGAATGTGTGCTCCCAAAGCCCACATAATAGGAATTAGATAGCACAAGTAGCCTTATATCTATTAAATAAACTTATAGTTTAAAAGGAGCACTGGTGGTGTAATGCCCAAGGCATTTGACTGCTAAC
>NW_006921872.1:2254409-2290424 GCF_000298275.1 Orycteropus afer afer | reverse complement strand
TTTTGGTCAATGACATGAGACAAAGTATATGTGAACTGCTGTATGAAAAGTGAATTAACTCTGTAAATCTTCACCCAAATCAAAATAAAATTTAAAAAATAAATAAATAAAATAAAAATCTCCCACAAAGAACATTTCAGGCCCAAATGGCTTTGCTGGTGAATTCTATCACATATAAACATACTAGTACTACACAAGTTCAGAAAACAGAAGTAACATTTCCCAAGTCATTCTGTGAGGAACTAAACAATGGCACTACAAGAAAAAAAAATTACAGACCATCATCAATTGCATAGGATAATGACAAAATATACACACATTCTTTGTAATTCCAATTCTAAATGCCCTATGGAATTGAAGTCTTTAATACGGCAAACATAAGTAGTTACCTTTAGTCAGGAACAGTACAGAATGAACTGAATAACTGAGGGATAAAGAGCACCCAGCCATGTGACCTACTTCAGGAGCTTGGGTTTGGGTTGGGAAGAAGGAGATGTGAATTTGGCACATGACACTAAAATGAACATCTCCCAGCCAGCTCTGCAAAGCAACTTATTTTTTAGTTCACATTCAATCAGCATACATCTCTAGAATACCTACTATGAGTCAGGCAAAGTATTAGTCCCTAGGCAAAATACAAAGATGAATAAGACAAGGCATGTGTCCTTAAGAGCAAAACAGGACTGCAATACAAACTGACAAGGGCAAACTGCTGCTGGAATATAGGGAGATATCTGTTTGTTGTTGCTGTTATGTGCCATCGAGTCGGACCCGACTCACAGTGACCCCTCCTTGGGTTTCCGAGGCAGTATCACTATGGAAGTAGATTGCCCCATCTTCCTTCCGAGGAGTGGCTGGTGGGTTTGAACTGTCAGGCTTCTGGTTAGCAGTCAAGTGTCTTAAACACTATGCCACCAGAGCTCCAAAATATTTTTTGAGCACTAGGCAGTGAGTTTAATTATGTTCCAGGCACTATGTTAGGTTCTTAAATACAATGGTGGTCAAAATAACCACAGACCTTGTTCTTCTGGAGACAAGACAGCCATCGATCAAAGAATCACACTGCACTCCCCAGGATCCTTGGTTGTAAAAATGAAACTGACTCTAGTTACCTTTCATGACCAGTTGGACATGTATGGCACATTTACATTTCTTGCCTCGTTTGTCCCTTGGGATGCTAGCATTCCACTTATAGTACATGCTGGCGTCTGAAAGGGACATGTATGTCTGTTTGTAACTGAAGCAACATTTGGTGGCCCAAATCACTGTGTTTACAGGGTTTTGAATGAGGAAGTGCATCCTGGAGGTGTAAATGTGTAAAACTTTTGTCTTTTTTTGCTTTTGTACATCAAGGTAAGCCTTATAAGTATGTGTACAGTTCCCAATGTGTCATTTGGAAGTTGTGGCATTGGTCATCATGTAATTTTCAAGTGAATAATTTATTTTCAGATACAATGCCATATTGTTAAGCAAATCATGTGTGCCTTCTACTTTTGTTTGCCAGTCACTTCCTCCTCACTCCAGATATTTTTTGTGAGGTGCTACGCTAATTTTTGTTTGTAGCACCGTGTAACAACACCCCCCACCACATGACCAGCTTTTCTTCAAGCTCATTCTCATTAGGCAGCTTACCATGGGCCAGGAAATCAAAAGATGAGAAAGATCTTTCTTTCTTGTGAAGAACAAGCCAGGAGTAAGTGAGGTGACAAATCAAGTATGGCTTGGACAGGCTGGAAAGCATTTAGCTGTCATGTAATCTAGAAGGTGATGCAGAGAATGCAGCACTAAGAAGGAGATGAAAACAAAAATTATATGCAGCCATTGCTCAGTGCCTTTATGTGTTACCTCATGTTTCTGTGCATTTTACATAATAAAATAAATTGGCTAAGAATGATTTTTCTCATGCCTCATTCCACTTAATCCTATCTCCAGAATCTGGTGGGACATATGTCCCCCACATAGTATTTATTACATAACAAAATTTTAACATGACTCAGTTATTCAGCATACATTCCATTGCTGAAAAACCTTATATCAACCACATATAACATAAAATAATTCAGTCATGAAACGACTAAGTCACACAGAAAAATAACTTATTACAAGAGTATCATGTGGCTCATAGAATTGGCAGCAATGTTAGAGAATCAAATAAGTCAGGAACCAAGAGAAGCCAGGTATATCCAAGAATCTGCCATTGGAACTAACACCTGCCCTGCTAGTGACACCACCACAGGACATTCACCACTGGACACTTGCCACCATGACACTGGAGTCTCAATCCTGCTGCAGCCTAGAATAGTTTCTAAACAGCTTTGTGCCTTTGCAGCATTCCCTCAAGACATTTTTGTTTGTCTATACTTAGGTCATGTGCTTGCATAGATGTGGGGAGAGGAAATGACTACCCCCATTTTGAGTTTTTGTAGTAGGTTAACTCTTAGTTAACCAAGTGGAAAGGATAAGGAAGAGTGTTCCAGGCAGAGAAAGCTACATGTCTCTAGGTCCTGCTGTGGGAAGGAACATGATGTACATTAGTGAGTGAAAGCATCTTAGAGGCCATGTAGGGGATTTCAACTTTATCCATTACGGGTGATAAGCAGAGTAACATAATTAAATTTGTGTGTTTGCACTCTGGAGAACAAATTGGAAGGGACAAGAAATGGAACCAGGAGAGAGGTTGAGACAAGTATTGATTTGGGTGAAGGGAAGGGCAATGTACCAAAAGTGAGTGATGAACACTGTGGCACTGAGGAAAAGGAAGACCTAGAGAGGTAGCACAAGAGGTACAGACAAC
Source organism: Orycteropus afer afer (assembly GCF_000298275.1). NCBI lineage: Eukaryota > Metazoa > Chordata > Mammalia > Tubulidentata > Orycteropodidae > Orycteropus > Orycteropus afer. The sequence goes on along the minus strand of NW_006921872.1, from coordinate 2,287,630 downwards.
AAAGATGAACTCTTTTGCATGTACAGTACTGCGTTGTCAGAGATGGGAAGCATTGATCTACAGGTGGATAGATGGGTGAACAGGCTGAACGATCAGGTATGTCTAGGCAGAGGGGAGTGTGCCTGTGACCATGTATAGGGTTAGCAGACAGTGTTTCTACATGTGTATTTGTATGTGGTGTAAGAATGTCCAAGGAGCTCTAGTGGCATTTGCCTAAGGCATTTGACTGCTAACAAGAAGGTTGGTAGTTCAAACCCACCAGCCACTTCTCAGAACGAAGACAGGGCAATTTACTTCTGTAAAGATATACTGCCTCAGAAACCCAAAAGGGGTTGTTTTGAGTCTGAATGGACTCGATGGCAGTGAGTTTGGTTTTTTTGGTTTTGGTAAGAATGTCCAAGTGTACAGTAGAGCTGACAAGGGGCAAGGTTATGGCTTCTTGGCTACAGGCAGCTACCCTGAGGGAGTGAGTAGTTGGACCTGTGGGCTTGAGACCATGGTAGCAGGGGATATTAGGTCCAATTGGCATAACATACTACACAAAAACATTGTTCTACATCCTACTTTGGTGAGTAGCAACTGGGATCTTAAAAGCTTGCAAGTGGACATCTTGATGTGATGATGGGTCTCTCCTCATCCAAAGCAAAGAAGAATGAACAAAACCAGAGATATATGGAAACAATTATTTCAAGGGACTACTGGTAGACCATGTGATCTTCAGCCTATATGCCTATGAGACCAGGAGAAATAGATGGTGCCTGGCTACCAGAGGGGGATTGGTGCAGGAGATCCTGGATAGAGTGGGAGAACAATGTGGAACAAAACTCAAAATCATTAAAAAAAAAAAAAAAAATTACCAGGTGTTTTGGTCTGATAGAGCCTGCCTGGTGAGACCCCTGAGACTATGGACCCTAGCCACCCTTCAGGTCTGGAACTGAACTCACTCTTGTGGCTTCCAGCCAAACAATAGATAGATATGTGGGGTGAACACTTACATCAGGTAGATACACTCCTTGAAGTGCTCAATCATAGGAGACCAGAAGGGCGGTGTTTGCATAGGGAGACAGCTCAAGGGCCAGGATTGTGTGGGAGGGAAGGACACAGGGAAGAGGTAACTATGGGGAGGAAGTGGGAAGAGAGCTGTTACATTGTGGGAAATGGCAGTCAATGTCAAGAGACAAAATGTATATGAACTGCTGTAGGGAAAATTAATTTGCTCTGTAAACTTTCAACCAAATCACAATAGGAATTAAATAAATAAAATAAAAAAAGAAATGGAAGCAGAGAGATCAATTATTGGGCTATTCCAATGGTCCAGGCAGGAGTTAAATGATATCTTTGAGTGAGGTAGTGGCAGTGGAAGTGGAGTCACATGGGGGCAAGTCAAGAGCTATTTAGTAGGTATGTAGGAAAGGCTGTGATGAGAATCTGAAGTGAGAGATGAGAGATGGGTAGATCTAGGATGATGCCTAGATTCCTGACATGCACAACTAGACAAATGGTGGGGCCAAACACTGTGATAAGTAACTGGAAGAGAACCAGTTTGGCAGAGAAGATAATGAGTTTCAGTATTGGACCTGTTTAATTTGAAGTGGCTTTAGATATCAAAAGGCAATCAATATCAAGTAAGTGGTTACATATATGAGACTGGAACTTAGAAGAAAAGTTTCTTATATGGGGTTATAAATTTGTGGATCATATGCATGTTAATAATTGAAGCCATGGTATGGATGACATTACATAGGGGACAAGTATATAGAGATAAGGTGGCAGGGCCTAGGACAGAGCATTGAGGAACTCCTGAACTGGGCTTCCTGGGCATGTCAGAATTGCAAATTCATGATGAGATTTGAGGTTATGAGTAATCTTCCAGATGAAGAAGGAAGGAAAAGGCATTTCAACAGAGTGATCAGCAGCAGAGAGGCCAACAGGAATAATTGTGGAAAGGTGAGATGCTGGAGAGCATCTGAGAGTGGTGGGTGCTGATGCTAAGAAAGTAGTTAGTGAATGATCCTATATACCAAAGAGTTTTGATTTTCCTGTAAGCAGCTCATGAAGCTTTATAATCAGAGGAATCATTAGGTTGATTTGTGGGGAAAAAAATTGTCCAACAATGTATAGTTCTGCTTGGAAAGGGAAGATCTTGGAGGCAGGGATACCAGTCAGTCTACTACATCAATCTGACCACAAGGCTGTAAAGGTCCTCTCAGTGGCAGGGGACATATTACAGAAATAGAATCAATAAGTTTTGGTGATGCACTGTCTGTTATAGAGAGGGAGGAATTAAGAGGGAATCCAGGACCCTAGAAAGCCAGGCTAAAAGGAATATACACACATCCAAAGAAAGTATCACTTGCAAATAGTTTGCCAGAGGAATCAGAACAGAATCGTGAACTCTCATTAGATGAGGTCAACCCATGAAGTTAGGCTATAGGAAGATCACAACTTGTAATTCCATGAAGTCCATTTTACCCCCACACTTCACGGGTTCTAAATCACTGATGATTAAATCAGCGATGGTAGATTGTAGCCCATGTGACTATGTAGATGATGGAGCTGACACAGGGAATTCCAATCTGGGGTGCCAATAGTGCACTCTGGCAGTGTAGTGCCTAAGGCACCTGACTGCTAACCAGAAGGCTGGCAGTTCAAACCCATAAGCCACTCCTCGGAAGGAAGGCTGGGCAATCTATTTCCGTAGTGATACTGCCTCAGAAACCCAAGGAGGGGTCACTATGAGTCAGGTCCAACTCCACGGCACATAACAACAACAACAACAAAACATAATTCACTTCCTAGCAGCCCAGGTCACTGCACAAGAACACTGCCACTAAGGGGGGTGGGGGAAAAGTGGCAAAAATTCCAAAAGGAAGAAACTCCCCTGAAAGAGCTATACACTTGGGTGTTTAGAAATGTAAAACATTGCCCCTCTTCAGGTGATTAAGCCAGGGTCTTTGTAGGCAAGGAACACAAAAAGTGGGCCCCAGTTCTTTTGGCTGGAGATTTTGAATTCATGAGCAAAACAGATAGGGCATTATTTCTGACTTTGATGGAAGCTGGGAGCTGAAAAGCAGAGCAGGGTTACATTAAAATGCCAGGAAATACACGGTCTTGGTGCCATCCTCTGCACCCTTCACTTCTGCTTTTCTGCTACTGGGGAAAGAATTGTTGGAAATTCTGTAAGTTGAGAGATTTCATATCTACCTAGATTTGGAGCTTCCTGGATAAAGTTTGACAGATGGCAAATACTTGTGAAAATATACACAAAATTCAGATGTCACTTCTCCACGTGTCCTCTGATTCCTGCCTGTGGTCGCATTACTTAGTATCATAACATCAGTCTGGAAGCAGAACCTCTTCTAGTCCATCTGCCTCACCACCAAATCCAATCACTCAAAAAGCATTAGTGAGCAATGTCCATTTCACTGAAGAGAATGTCCATTTCACTGGAGAGGGCAGAAAGGGTAGTTATAATGCACAATTCACAGAAAACAATGTAAAAATTCATATTCTACATTTCTACCTTCAAAATCCCTTCCTAGCTGTGCCTTCTCTAGGAGTTTCCCTCCAACTTCTTCCAGACTTCACTGCTTACCTTTCTAGGATTCTTGACCCCCATCTCCATCCTACAGTTTCATTTTTTTCCTCCCTTTCTTATTTAAGCAACTTAGTTCCACCCCCAGCTCCAAATCACAAACTTACAGACCCAAATACATCATGGTGCTCCACAAAACAAGGTGCCCTACAGTTGAAATAACCCCCATCCCAGAAGAAATTGGAGTTATTAATAATAAAAATCATTACTGTTTCATGTAAGTATGAAAATCTTAAAAAATAATAATATTAACCATTTTTCTTCATGGAGCACCTCCTTGTGTCAGGTACTTTGTTTTTTAAATAATATTTTACTGTGTTTTTAGTGAAGGTTTGCACAACAACTTAGGTTCCCGTTCAACAATTTCTACTCAAATTGTTCAGTGACATTGGTTACATTCTTCATAGTGGACAAACATTCTCATTATTTCTGTTCCAGTTGTTCCATTTGTGTCAGGCACTTTATATACACAGGTATGTCACATTCAGTAAAGAAGGAAACTAAACTCAAAAAGATTAAATATATAACTACTTAAAATCTCAAATTGAGACAGCCCAATATTGAAATCTAGTTCTAATTCCATTATCCATGACCTTCCCTAGGCTGCTACATGTTTTTAAGAATAGTTTGCTAGCAAATATTTAGCTTTAAGCCATAAATTAGTCAACCTGAAAAACTACCGTGGCATATAGAATGAGCCTGAGGCCAACAAAACAAATTGAACAAACAAAAGTATACAGAGCTATGAGCAAGGTGTGGGGTTGGAGGAGAGAGAATACAATTATTGAGCACTTAGAATGTATTGGGTTCTGTGGTCCAGTCTTTGCAATTTTTTTCTCTTTTACTCCTCCCAACAACCCTGTGAAACAGGGATTATTTTCATGTTACCAATGAGGACAGAGAGGGTTAACCTGATGCAAAATTGTCAACTCAAAGAAATTTGACCTTTATGTTTTTGTTTCATTTTACCCATTTCATCTGTCCCCAACATTTCAATATCTCCTCCTTCTTGATATTCTCAAGTAGCTAAGGTTTTCTTTGAAGTCTAAAAATCTAATTCTTGACAATCTTGGAAAAAAAGTTGATGGAAAATTAGATTGTTTAAATTCTTCTCTTGATTAGCTTGATGTTATTGTCAAGGAAGTGTGTGTGTTGTGTATGTGTGTGTGTTCCTTCTTCCCTCCCTCACTTTTTTCCTTCCTTCTCTTCCTTCATTTTCTCCTCCCTTCTGATCTCTATTTTTCTGTTGGTTATTTTTTGTGTTAAAAATGCTTGCCTTTTGCCTTCCAATTTGAATAACGACTTGATATGATATCATCTGATCCTACTTGCTTCCCTCAAAAATTTATAGATCCTGTTTGCTTGTCTTCCTGGAGAAGTAGTAAGCCAGCCTGATCATTCCCACTTGTAGGTAGCTCCCTTTTTCTGCCTGGATGTCTCAAGAAATCTTTCCTTATCCCCAAAGTTAAATAACTTTGCCATGATCATTTTATATTAAAAGTTTTCTTGGTGTATGGTACCCTTTCGATGGCAGTAGAAGTGAGAATTTCATTTCAGTAAAAATTTTCTTCATTAGACACTGGGAGGAGGTAACTATGGGGAGGAAGTGGGAAGGGAGCTGCTACATTGTAAATTTTGGTCAATGACATGAGACAAAGTATATGTGAACTGCTGTATGAAAAGTGAATTTACTCTGTAAATCTTCACCCAAATCCTAAAAAAAAAAAGTAAAAAAATTTTCCTCATTATATTTCTGTATCATTTTTATCTTCTCTGGTGGCATAGTGCCTAAGGCATCTAACTGCTAAGCAGAAGGCTGGCCGTTCAAACCCACCAGCCACTCCTTGGAAGGAAGGTTGGGCAATCTACTTTCATAGAGATACCACCTTGGAAACCCAAGGAAGGGTCGCTATAAGTAGCACTCGACTGTAAGGCAGTGAGTTTGGTTGGTAGAAGATAAAAATTATACAGAAATATACTTGCATATTTGACTAATCCAAAAAACAAAACAAAACAAAAAAACCCAACAAACTCACTGCCATCGAGTCAGATCCGGCTCATAGCGACCACTCCTTGGGTTTCCAAGGCGGTATCTCTAGGGAAGTAGATTGTCCAACCTTCCTTCCAAGGAGTGGCTGATGGGTTTGAACTGCCAGCCTTCTGGTTAGCAGTCAAGTGCCTTAGGCACTATGCCACCAGTGCTCCCTGTTTGGTTTAGTTTTGGTTTTTAAGAGACAGTAATTATCTGTATTTTGTATCACCTAGATCTGTACACCTTATTTGCTCATAATTGTTTTATTTCTTTGTAATTTTTTGCTGTGTTCATAGTGATTATTTTGTCTTTCTTCAATGCCAGTAGCTCTTCAATTGTGTCTAGACTGTTTTTTGCTTTCTAATTTATGTTAGCTCTGTAATAGTATCACTTTGGTTCCTGTCCATTTCCTTAGCCTAGCAACTTCTCATCTCTTTCCATTGTTTTAACATTTTGAGCTCATTATTGATATCACATTTTATATAGTTCTTCTTTAACACAAGGCACTACAGAGAGTTTTCTGTCTTTTGGGTTTTGTTTTTTCCAGATCACATCCTTTGTGTCTCGCTGTTTCTTCCTCTTTCTCTCTTCACTCTCACTCTCTCTTTTCACTGTGGTATGTTTACAAGGTTGATGTGCCATCTGTTTTCATTTTGCCCAAGTTAAAGTTGAACAGTCCCGTATAACTCTTTAGTTGCTCTGATCTAGCATGGGAGAACCTTGACTTTCTTCATATCTTCCCTGGAAAGTATTTACCAACTTCTGTGGACCACAATATGAGGGGTGAGTACTATTTTCTGCAGCCTGAGGACTTGCCAGTGGGAAGGAAAAGAGTTCGTTCAGAGCTGCCTACAGCCCTTGCTGGACTCCTAAACTACATTCTCTTTTCTAAGTCCCAGTGAATGGCTTTCCCAGACCCTTCCCATTTCCTAATGCGTGGGTTTTGGTTATTTCCCCAATGCAGCAAGGATCTTGGAGAACAGCTGGTCCTGTCAACCCCTCTTGCCTCAGCAAGGCTCTACAGGTACAGAGAACAGCTTCTCTGCTCAGTCATGTTCCCCACCTGCTCATCCCTCAGTCTCCTGCTCTTTAATTTGTGGAGAATTCAGGAGAATTATCAGAATTTTGTTAGCTCGCCTTCCCCCAGTTCTCTTTGTGGGGAGTGGGTATGGTAAACCAGATTAGGAAGTTTGGGCAATCTGCATCCATAGTGATACTGCCTCGGAAACCCAAGGAGGGGTTGCTATGAGTAAGATCCAACTAGAGGGCAACCAAACTTGGTTTGTTTTTTGGTTCCGAACTTTACAACATGGGAATATTTCTCCTTTCAATCTTGATTGCTGGTAATGAGTTTTGGGTCTTTTGAAAAACTATATTTTTATCCCTTTCTTTAGGTAGTGGGGGAGAGATGGCTTGCTGATCTGATTTTCTTTACCCCAAACTTTCAGAATAACTTTTAATAAGCATTGCTTGTGATTCCCAGGCAGGTTCATGGCACACACTTAGAAAAACCAATGTATGAAGTTCAGAATGAAGATAAAAATAAAATTAACCAGTCAGTGGAAAGCTGTCGTTAGGGGCCACTGAATCAGTTCTGACTCGTAGTGACCCTATGAAGGACAGACTGAAACTCCATCCAGTCCTGTCTAATCCTCACAATTATTGCTAAATTTGAGCTCATTGTTGCAGCTACTGTGTCAGTCCATTTCATTGAAGTGGAAAGTAGAGAGCCTTATTTCATGACTTGAAGACTAGGGTGCTCTTTGATTTTATATTTACTTAAATCATATGCTTATGCTTCCTAGAGCTAAAAAAAATGGCCAAGATACTTTGAAGTTCCAACCTTTCCAAATGTTAAAAAGCACTAAGGTGAATATTTTAGTATAAAAACCACATCTATTAAACAGATAAAAAATTTAAAAAAAAAAGTATGCCCATAATCATACCAATATCACAGTGACATTAAATTGTGTCCCAGCTACGCAATCTCTTTTTCCCAAGATGTCTCCTAAAAGCAGCCGAGTCAAATGTCTCTGACTTTGGCATATTTCACGTTTATTTATCTTACAGAGTGAAACTAATTCTTTCATGACTTTTAGAGATTAATTCTGTGTGCTGACTTCACCAAGACTTGATGTTTTCCATTTTTGCTCAGCTACATTTTAAGCAACACCCTGGGAGATAGAGTCAGTGCTGTGTACAGGGATTTAGCTGCTCAGTTCACATGGAGATCAGCAAAAGGGCGAATAAATCCCTAGGTGCAGTTTTAATTTTGTTGCCAGGAGAAAAATAATTAATTAAATAAATAAATAACCAACCAGTGTTTAGAGTCTATCAGGCTTAATGTCTCTGATGTGCTTCTGTGAAGTGCAATGGGCAGGAAACAGGCCTTCTGGGCACCTGGTCCCGCTCACCCCGCAGCTGCCTGCCAACCTCAAGAGGCTTGGTCCACAGAGTCCAGCGATCACGCTGTTCGGTGGTGTTGGGTCACAGGCTCTTGAGGGCTGCTTCTCTTCTTTTCAGCATTTGGCAGGCGTGCTTCACAATGCAATCAGCTTAATCCTCCTTGTATTCCTTGGATGATTCACAGTGATTGCTCCACATGTCACCTTAACCTAGTGAGCAAATCAGGAAGACTTGTTTGTTTTAAAATATAATAATGCCTCCAAATCACAATGGCTACAGTGGCCATATGGGCCAGTAGCCAGTACCATTGCTTTTCTGGTTCACTTCAAAGTGACTAGTTAGGCACAGGGTAAAAGCAGTTAAGCACCTATGCTCTGGGCTCAGACAGGAACTCAAATTCTGACTCCACCACTAACTAAATGAATGCTAAGCAAAGTACTTCACCTAAACTGGAGGTTCCTTATCTGTTTTATGTTTCTCGAGGATTTTTTGTTTTGTTTTGTTTCATTTTTTTTTTTTAAGTCTGTGCTTCTTTTATAAAAGAACAAAGATATAACATTTAATTAAAAAACAATAAAGATACCATATTTAAAAGGAGTCCTCTATGAGGTTCAGCCAAATTGGAGTTCTCCCCTGGGGCTTGAGTCTGATCCTCAGAGTAAATAAAAAGTAGCTCTTGGTCTGTCTTGTCTTCCATGTATATACATGCTGTTTCTTTTTGGGACCATGCATGGACAGGTATTTGGTAGATGATAGGATGCAAGTGTTCAGGATCCAATGTCCTAGCCATATGCCTCACAATTTATAAATATCTACTGGCAGCCTGATATATAACTATGTGTGTATAATACCATGTACAGTTAGAATTTGTAAACAGATAATTTCACACCTCTTACTTAGTCAGGTCTGGAATTAACAACATAATATAAAGACCTTTCTCTTTACTTAACTTTTAAATCTGCATCTTTAACCAGTGCTTTCACCCTCCCACCTCTAGCTACTTGATTTGGTTTCTAGTAGGGTGCCAATTCCCCAGTCCCTTAACTCTATGTCCCACATGCTTGTTTCTTTGAGTTACTTGTGAAATAGAACACAATTAGGGCATAAATAGCGAGACTGAGGCAGTATAATGCTCAGAACCAGAAGTCCCTTTGCTTGCAGGGCCTCCAAGCTTTCTAAACTCCTCTCCAAACCTTGCTTAATCCAATCCAGTGATTTGGAGAAACCGGACATCCTTTCTTACTGCAATTGGCTTTTAAATTAACAGGTAGCCATGGTAACAATTGAACGTTGGTGATGAAAGAAGTCTTATTTGGAGGAAAATGCTTTTATTATCAAAGCAGCTGTGTGTGTGCTTTCTTATCCACTTGAATTAATTAATCATTCCATTATACATAGAGCTTTCTCTTCAACAGTTTGCCTTGGAAGCAGGCTGATGTGTATTTACAAGAGACATACAATATTCACAATGGGAAGGGAAAGCAACCCTCCTAGTTGAAACTGAAGTATTGAAAACTAAGTGAGAGATTGATACTGCAGTGGCAGTTCAGAAAGTAACCAAAATGAGTAAGGTTATCTGGTGTTTTGACTTTAAGGAATCATCAAAGGCTTTTTTCCTTTTCTTCATAAAATATAAGTATCTTATTTTTTCCTGAAAATACAGGTATATTGCTAAAAATTCAGATAATACAAAAGAAGAAAAAGCACACCTGTTACCTCCTCCTTATGATCCTATACCCCCAGAGATAACCGTTACCAGTTTTCTATATGCACTTACAGATAGTCTATGCAAATAGGGTTTAAGCATAGAATATTTGTGTGTATAAATGTATGCATTTATGCATGTATATATACATATTTAATTTTAAAACATAAATGGAGTCTGTATCAGAGTTAGATTTGGCTATATATGTTGCTGTTGTTGTTATGTGCCGTCGAGTCAAACCCGACTCATAGCGACCCCTCCTTGGGTTTCCGAGGCAGTATCACTACGGAAGTAGGATTGCCCAACCTTCCTTCCGAGGAGTGGCTATATATAACAAGACTAAAAACAATTAATTGAACAAGGTAGATGTTTACTTTTCTCTCACAGGAGAAAAATAAGAAGAACAGGAAGTAGCTAGGCTGATATGATGACTCCATAGTAGTCAGGGATCTAGATCTCCCAGTTTTCACTCAACAATCCCTACTGTATGATATTTACCTTCATGGTCCAAGACAGTTGCTCATGTTCCAAAATTATCCAAGTTCTAGCCTTCAAATCCATGTTTAAAGTAGCAAGTTGGTGACCTTTAAGGTAACTTCCAATAGAATTTAGTCACATCTTTGCAAGAGAGGCAAAATGTAATTTTTTAGCTGACCGTTTAATGCCCAGCTAAAGAACAGAATTCCGTTAATTTGAGGGAGAAAGTAAAAATGGCTACTTGATAGACATCTAACATTCTCTGTCAGTGTAATACTATTTACAATGTTCTGTAATCTGCCCTTCCCAGTTAATATATTGTGGGCACTTTCATTTTTAATGGCTGCATAGTATTCTTCTGCATGACTAAGCCATAACTGGTTTAATTAAACCTCTATTGGTGGGTGTCTCAGTTATTTTCTTTTTTTTCCAGAAAGATACTCTTTGTACTCTTTCTTCATGAAAGACGTGGAAGCCAGCCTCCACAACACCATTAGCTTCTAGTCTTCTCACTTCTCTCAACATTTCTAAGATGGTGTTCAATTCAGTTAAACACACACTTATTAGAAGCTGTCTTCCTTTCCTGCCCTTTATATATAGGACTCTTCAAGACTCTGACTGGAACCCCTTCTTGTCAACTCCTGTAGCTTCAAATCAAATCCCTTTGTGATTAAATCCTAATTTCCCCATCAAGATATACTTTGAGATGTAATGAAGATATAAATTCAGGAAGGCTTATTGCAACATTATTTGTAATAATAGCAAAAATAACCTAAGAGCCAGAAAAAAAAAATCCCATCTTTCAGTAGGTGAATAGTTAAATAAATTAAGCTACATTTAAGCAATGGGATACAATATAGGCACTAAAAATTATTGTCCTACATGTGCAACTATGGGAAGATATTCCAGATTTATTACTAAGGAGGAAAAACAAGATGCAATGTAATATGCATAATATTATCTCCTTTGTATATGCACACACACATTCAGTAAAACTCCATATATGGTAAGTATAATAATTATAATAATAATACAGTGGACCAAAATGTGTGTTTCCTTTACTGTGAGTAATGTTGTTAATAATGGGAGCTCTGGTAGCATAGTGCCTAAGACACTTGACTGCTAACCAGAAGGCTGGAGGTTCAAACCCACCAGCCACTCCTTGAAAGGAAGATTGGGCCATCTACTTCCACAGTGATACAGCCCCAGAAACCCAAGAAGGGGTCGCTGTGAGTCGAATCGACTGGACAGCAGTGAGTTTGTTTTAATGTTAATAAAAGTGCCAGAGCAGGAGTTTGGGAAAACCAAGAAAACCTTGCTGTGGAGCTGATTGTGACTCAAGGCAAGCCCATGTATTAAAAAGCGGAGCTGAGTTCCATAGGGTTTTCTTGGCTGTAATCTTTACAGAAGCAGATCGCCAGGACTTCTTCTTACGCGCGTCTTCTGGGTTGACTCAAATTGTCATCCTTCAGGTGAGTAGCAAAGAGCAAACGGCCCATGCTCAGAGGCCTCAGGCCTTCAGACAGGTCCAGTTTTAAGATTCAAATATGACATTGTCTTAGTTGCAATTTGGTGCCACCTGGTGGCAGTAATCCACTCCAGTTTAAATATTGGAGTGGGATTTCTAGAACAATGGCAGCTTCCAGAAATCCAGATTAGACTCCCATTTGTCTGCTCCCAATCTAGGAAGATTGGATTAAGAGAATAATAAGAATATGGTGCAGTGTAATAAATTACTTAGTGTGGCTTTTCTACCCATAAGTCTTTGTAAACTCCAAGGTGGGATTTGCTATGAGCAACTGAGGAGTTCCTGATTGCTAAAGTTGTCCATCTGGAGTATTTCTGTTGAGAGTGGCACAAAACAATGTTCTGGGAGGTTCCCACTCTCTCTCAGGTACTTAGAGATCTGATGCTATGATTGGCTAGTTTGGCCAATCTGCCAGGCTCAAAAGGAGGCCTCCTAGAGGCAGAACTCTCTCTGACTGCTGGCTGAGGAAGGACACACTCCTGTGAGAGACGTGCTGCTAAAAGAGACACGTGCTGCTGGGAAAGAGACTCAAGAGACAGGCATTGCTGAGTGAGACACTGAGGGGCATGCACTGTTGGGAGAGAGACTGTGAGAGACTTTTGGCTGAGAGACGGTGGGCTAGGAGAGAGGCGGAGTGTGTTCCTGACTTGAATAGTAGCCTGGTGCTTCTCTAATAAACCCCATAATCTGTGAGTTCTGTGTGGCCACTGCAGTGAATTATCGAACCCAGGAGAGAGGTTGGTGGGTGCTTTGGGAGAAACGGTTGGTGAAAGGGCTGGAGGGAGGCAGCATGTCTGGTCCTGCAGGAATAGGCCTTGGTCTATTGATGGTGATTCTGTCTTCCTCTTGTGGGATTAGAGGAGGTCAGAATATGTGGCCTCCATGTCCTTTTTGCATATGGGAACCCTCCTTTCACCTCCAGATTTCCACAGACAGGGTGACATGTCTTCTGCCCCGACCCCCACCTCCGCCACTTCCACCATGTTCCAAGCTCCTGCTTTAGGGTCTGAGCTGAGTAGATAACCACAAACCCATTGCTAAATGCCTTGTGTTGAAATCTGAGCTCTCCTGGGCACTCTATCACAGGGTATTATTGCATATGCTTACATTCGCTCCATGCTATTCTATTTCCTTAACATTAATATGTATTTTTAAAATATAAAAATTGGTGTAAAATTAGAAAATTGAACTGGAAAGAATATTGGACATGAACATATAAATTACTTGATTAACTATAATGAAAAATAGAGAATGCCTATCAAAGGGTTGACACTGAGGGAGGCATGTTTGCCCCAAGGTGGTAATGAAGGGGTTGACCGAAAGATTCCAAGAGTCATAATGGAATATCCCAAGCTGCTTTGATGGCAGTGATACAGAAAGATACAAGGTGGGAACGAAAGCCAGAGACTGCACCATATGCTCTGCATAGAGGCACAGTTTTCTGGGTCTCCAAAGCTCCCCAAGAGGAGGTAGACCTGTGAATGATGATACTACCTGTGTGGAGCAAGGATCCCACCAGGTGCCAGAAACTCTTCTTTGCCATTATCTTAGTGATTTTTGTTCTGGTGGCATAGTGCCTAAGGTATTAGACTGCTAACTAGAAGGCTGGCAGTTCAAACCCTCCAGCCACTCCTCCAAAGGAAGGTTGGGCAATCTCCTCCTGTAGTGATACAGACTGGAAAACCCAAGCAGGGGTTGCTATGAGTTGGATATGACTTGAGGGTGGTGAGTTTGTTTTGGTTTGAGGCTCTATCTTGGAAACCCAAGGAGGGGTCGCTATGAGTCCAGATAGACTCCACAGCAGTGAGTTTGTTTGTTTCTAGGCTCTACCAGTCCCTCTGCACTCAACACTGTTCCAAGTACTCTGGCTAAGCCTGCACTTTACCAGGGGCAAGATGTCAGCTTAGAAAAGCCCTACTTATTCCTGAGTGCTTACTGGGAAAATGAACACACTGAAGGTTTTCATTCTAGGCATAGCATCCATTAGCAGGTTCAGCCTTCTGCTTTAGCTTCATTCCTGAAGGGGCTAAACTAAGTGGCCAGAAAATGAGATAACAGACCAGTCAAATAAAGCCAGAGCAAGAAGAAAATAAAATACTTTTGCAAAAAATTATTATCCCAGCACCATTTTTTCCCTATTGATTTGTAATATCACAAATTTTAAACCAATTCCCGGGCTTTCTACTTTATTATATTTTTTCTATTTGCAGCAATATTACATTGTTTTAATTTGTCATTTATGTGATAGACACAAATATTTCCTGCCCTTGTTCATCTTCAAAATTGTCCTTCATTTTCTTAGCTTTCTAGGTTTTCATGTACATTTTGAAGTTACATTTTCAAATTCTGTGGAAAAACTGTTGGATTTTGTTGATCACTGAATTCAACTTGTGTAGTAATATGTCACACTTACTATATAGAGACTTGTCATCCATGAACATACTTAACCTGTTTATTTAGGGTTTCTTTTACATACTTCAATTAAGTTTGCACATCTTCTGCTAGGTTTATTTCTATAAACATAACAGCTTTTGTGGACATTGTGAAATCAGATCTCTTTAAAAATTATATTTTTGATTTTTTTTTTTTTGGTTGGCATATAGGAATATAATTCCAATATGATTTTTGTTGTTGTTGTTGTGTGCCGTCGAGTCGGCCCCGACTCATAGCGACCCCTCCTTGGGTTTCCGAGGCAGTATCAGCACGAAAGTAGATTGCCCAACCTTCCTTCCGAGGTATGATTAACTAGAGCTTATTTCAGGAATGCAGTATGGTTTAAGAGCAGAAAGTCTCAACTACACTTCAACTATACTTCTCTTACATTTAGCAACTTTGCTAAATTTCATAATTCTAAATCTGTGTTGTTGTTGTTGTTATGTGCAGTTGAGTCAGACCCGACTCATAGCGACCCCTCCTTGGGTTTACAAGGCGGTATCACTAAGGAAGTAGATTGCCCAACCTCTAAATCTATAGTTTTTCAAAATACTATGCAGTCATTCATATAATTTGCAAATAAGAATAACTTTTTCCTTTTCTTTCCCCCCCTAATTCTTATACTTTCTTATCTTACGGCAATGGCTAGGACCTCCAGAACAGCATTAGCAGACTCCCTTGTCCTTTACTAGAAGTTAAAGGATATTATCCCCAAACTATTAAAAGTAATATGTGCTTTAAAATTTTGTCATAAATCTTTATTAAATTTCAGAAAGTCTATGTTTAGTTTACTAATAGGTTTTAATCATGATGGGTGTTCACTTTCATCAAATGCTTGTCTTTATCTATTAAGTAATTCTTTATTACTTATTACATACATATATGAGTCGGGGCTGACTCGACGGCACATAACAACAACAACAACAACAATGTACTTATTACATTATTATTCATAATCCTTATTACATAAGGAATTCTTTCATAATGGTAATTTATAGGGGATTCTTTCTGGGATTTTTCTGTTATACTAAACAATCTTGGGAGCTCTGGTAGCATAGTGGCTAAGACACTTGCCTGCTAACCAGACGGCTGGCGGTTCAAATCCACCAGCCACTCCTCGGAAGGAAGGTTGGGCAATCCTACTTCCGTAGTGATACTGCCTCGGAAACCCAAGGAGGGGTCGCTATGAGTCGGGGCTGACTCGATGGCACATAACAACAACAACAACAACAACTGATGTATCTGTAATAATCGTCTATGTGAATAAAATAGAATAGCAAGCAATTTCTATTTTAAGTTGATAAGCAAGAACTAGTGTCTAATTTTATGCTTAGTTAGTATCTGTCCCTTTGATCATACATAAGAAACATTTGCTATTAAAAACAGCAATGTCAATAGGAAAAGAGCATGAACTGTTTTGAGATTGAAAAGTCAGAGAAAACTTGTCTGGGCTATTGAACGTGAAGTATGCAGGAAGATAAAACCCAGGCATATTATTAGTGAGGAATATTGCTTTCTCTTAAAGAGGCATTCATTTTTTTTTAATACAATAAGACAGAATTATTAATAGTAACTGACTGTAGACTGCTAAAGAGTTTTCAGAATTAATGCTTTTATTTTTTAAAATCATTTAGGACATTACGCTTCTGGAATTGCAGAACTCTGTGTATATCTGGGACTGATTTTTGAATGGCTAATTAACTGAAAGTATTATTTTGGAATAAAAGATAAAAACTCAAAGGAAGCCTGTGGTGGTTATGCTTATGTGTCAACTTGGCTGGGCCTGGTTGAGTGGCTGGGCAGCAGGTGGTAGTTATTCTCCATGATGAGACTGGCAATCAACTCCATGGTGGTATCTATCACAAGCAGCTGAGTAGCTGCCTTTGGGATGTGGTCTGCTTCCTGTATACAAGAAGCAGCTTTGGGAATGGTCTCTAGCCTATGGCACGCCTCGACCCTGCATGTAGCCATGTCATTGCTCAGCAGCCTGCTATGCTCTGCCGACCTTGGGACTTACAATGGACTTAAGTTAAGGGCCTGCCGTGTGGGATAGTAACATCGGGACTGTGCCTTTTGGCTTGTCAACCTTGGGGCTTCTCAGCCTCAGCAGCCAGCAGCTGTCTGAGTGAAGAAACGCCTTTAGCTCCAGCGGGCTGGGAGCAGAAGGCAGAGCTGGACCCCAAGGCTGAGCGGCTTTCACCCAGCCCCTAGAGCCTGGTACTTTGAACTTGGACTTAAAGCCGCCAAATTGTAAGAATAAACTGCTGTTTGTTAAGGCCATTCCATTTGTGGTATATTCATGTCAAAGTGGCACTAGGTAATGAGAGTAAAGCCCAAACCTCTAGAATAGTTAGTTCAAAGGCTCAAACATGAGATAGACAAGAGAAGTGGCCTCCATGTTTGAGGAAGACCTCAGATGACTTACCTTCCAGGCAGGTAAATCAGCTTCCTAGGTGGAGAAATCTTGAGTGCAGAGTAGCAAAATTTCTTTTTTCTCTAATAAGATAAAAGCCTACTCATTCCTCTCTTTAATTGTGTACAGCCAGCCCATTTCCCTTCTACATGCTAATGTTTTCACAGAACACTGAGATTCCTTCAGGAGAACAAGCAATTATTGGTTGGGTCATACACTTTTCTGGGTCATATAAAAAGTCTGGTTGCCCCTGTGTGTGACTTCTGTTGGTTAAACTTCTGTATACATAACAGAGAAGGCATTTGGCTGCTAACTAGAAGGTCAGCAGTTCAAACCCACCAACCACCCCATGGAAGGAAGATGGGGTGATCTACTTCGGTAAAGATTTACAGCCTCAGAAACCCAACGGAGGTCACTATGAGCCAGAATCAGCTAGATGGCAGTGAGTTTGTTTGTTTGTTTTTTATGGAACCTCCTACTTCCGTAGTGATACTGCCTCGGAAACCCAAGGAGGGGTCGCTATGAGTCAGGGCCGACTCGACGGCACATAACAACAACAACAACAACTACTGTGCATTAGTTTCAGACCAAGAAATATAACCAACAAGAGTGTCGCATTTCTTTCTTCTAAGTAAAAATGAATGGAACCTAAGAGCTTCATCCTCTAAGGTTAAGGAGAAGTCATTATTAGTCATTTGAGGGAGAGGGTGCTTACCCTCTAGAAGGATGGAAGAACCTATGGCTTACAAAATACAGGAAAAGAAAGATGACCCTTGCTTTCAGTCTGGGTTGTGCCCTCTGTTCTGATCCCTCATGATCCATCTCTACAGGATTAAGAGAAGTACAGGGTAACCTCAGGGTATATAGTGTAAGTAGTGGTCAATTTTAGAGACACAAGGAAGGTATCCTTGAATAAGTGGCATTTAACCTGAGACCTGAACAAATAGTAGGTTTGGCTGGGCTGAGAATAAGAGATAGGAGAAGTGGAGCAAGGGGCCACATTCCAGGAAGAAGGAACAACATGTGGAAGACCTGAAGGAAGGCTAAATCATGGAAGTGAGCAAAGACGAGGGCCCTCTCAGCACACCAGATCATCAGCCAACATTTACTGAACACTCAGGCTGTGCCACACCCAGAATATAAGATACGGGAACCAGGTCTCTAGCCCTTAAGATCACAATCACTAAATACCAAAATATTCTCTCAAGTGTTTTGAAGTTACCACTTAGCATCAATTAAAAAGTGAATAGAATTCAATTATCCATATATAATTCTCCAAACATTATTAGATGTTTTATTTTCTGTTTATTTCTATCAATAACTTATAAATTAATACCAATACTCAAAACTAAACCAGAAGTAAAATCAAAATGATCTAAGCACAAGAAGAAAGAAGGAGAGAAAAAATAAAGGGAGGAAGGTGGGAGGAAGAGAAGAAAAGAAAGAAAGATGGCAGGAGGAAAGAAAGAAAAAAATGAGGGAGGGAGTGGAGGAGAACAGAGGGAAGTGGAAGGAAGGAGAATACAAGGAATTAGGTCAGGCAGAAGCAGGGGGAAGACGGGAACAAACTAAGAGTAGTAGATTAATAGAAGAAATTCAAACTTCAATATCCCAAAAGCAGTTACTTTCTAATGAAAGCTTGAAAAAGCAAAACCAAGAGAGAGCCAACAATGGAAATTCTTCCATAGAGAAAGAGGAAGTAAACATGGGAATCCTCTTCCCTCTAGACAAAACAGGTATTGAAATAGCTGATAGTCATGACAAGGAAAGAGAAGAGTCAATAGGTGGTTTCAAACTATATACGCTGCCCCAAACTCTCCTGTGTTCTGATATCTCACTCCTCACCTGCAACAATCCTGCTTCTATTAAGAATCTCCACAGTGGAGAGCTACTACTACTGATGTAACAGGAAAGAAAGTTGTCAATCACTAATCCAGAGCATCTGTCCATAATACTATTTAAAATAGTGTCTATTTTACTAAAACAAAAAGGAAAAGGAAAAAACAATGAACTAGGAAGCAAAGTATGTGAAGATCAGTGTGTATCTTTGACATTTGTAATTTAACAATTCATTTTTGTCCTTGAATATATATCCTTTTCACCTAAACAGTTTGGTTTCACCTAAATAATTTGGGCAAATAGTATCTAGCACATAGTGGGGGTTCAATAAATATCTGTCATATATGCGAATGAATAAAAATATATTCCAAAAAAATCCGAACTCACTGCAATATCTTTATATTGAGAGAATCAAGGTTATTGTTTTCCTCTCAGTGAACTAAGCATGGCTCCTGCCACAGCATTTTTAGTTTGTATTTTATATATTTGAATACACTAGGAATTAAATTTAACATCTTAAAAGAAACTAAGTCAGCAAACTTGTATTGGGCAACTACTATATATACATACATCTATATGACACCTTTCTGGGTGGTGACAGGCCACTACAAAAAGCACAAGATGGGGGGAGGGACCTCAAGTTACCAGTCTATTTTTCCCTCCTGCTCTGGGTGATGTGAAACACTCGCCAAATTAATGAGGCAGCTGAGCCTCCCAGCAAGCGCCCTTTCTGAGAAAACATCCTTGGCTGTCTGGCTGTGTCACAGGGTCTCGTGAACCAAACCACAGGAGACAGCAGGGACTACTGAAGGGGCACCAAGTCAGATGAAGAACAGAGAGGGCCAAGTGGAAGGGAAAACGTGAAGTGATAGGGCACCTGCCCTTCACTGAGCTTAAGATTTATCGTCACCCTGTTCTCAAGAACTCTCCCACATGTTGTTCCGTCAGCAACTCAGAAGCAACTGAAATGTCAAACTGGTTCTGAAAGGTTCAACGTAGGCTGTTTAAAAAGTGATCCTTCCAAGCAAATACTATGGAGTAATATTCAGTTTGTTTATGCATTTATCAATTGATAAAGATTTCCAATTTTTGATGATTAGGAATAAAGCTGTTATAAACGTTTGTGAACAGGTTTTTGTGTGGACATATGTCTTCACTTCTCTTAAATATCTGAAAATGGTATCACTGGGCCATATTATAAGTGTGTGATTAACTTTTTAAAAACTGTCAAACTGTTTTCCAAAGTGGGTGTACCATTTTACATTCCTACCAGCAATTAATGTGAGCCCCAATTACTCTGCTTTCTACCTAGCACTTGGTATTATGTTGTTTTTTGAAAATTTTTTTCACTTTGTAGTTGACTTGATAGCAGTGAGTTTTTTTTGTTTGTTTGTTTAGTAGATGTACAGTTGTTGCAGGTTTAATTTGCATTTCCCTGATGACAAATTACATGAAGTATCTTTTCATGTGCCTATTTGCCGTTCATTACCTGCCATTAGTGAAAAGCCTGTTCAGATTTTTTGCTTATTTTTTTAATTGAGTTACTTGTTTTCTAATTATTGAGCTAATCCCAATGGGGGTTGCTATTAGTCAGAATTGACTCGATGGTAGTGAGTTTGGGGTTTTCTTTGTTTTGTTTTTTTGAGAATATTTTAAGGAGATCTTGTGGTGTAGTGGTTAAGGCATTTGGCTGCTAACCAAAAGGTCGGTGGTTTGAATCCACCAGCTGCTCTGTGGAGGTCAGCTTCTGTACAGATTTACAGCCTTGGAAACCCAGTGGGGGTAGCTGTGAGTTGGGATTGACTTGATGGCAGTGGGTTTGGTTTGATTTTGGTTTGGACAAGTCCTTTATCAGATATGTGTTTTGTAAATATTCCTCCCTGTGAATTGCCTTTTCATTTTGTTTAACAATGTCTTTCAAATACCAAAAACTTTTAATTTTCATAAAGTCCAATTTATTCCTTTTTAAAATTTTATATTTCATGCTTTTTGTGTCCTAGGAAATATCTACCTACCCCAAAATCACAAAGATATTTTTCCTAGAAGTTTTATAGTTTTAGATTTTATATTTGGGTCTATAATTGCAGTGTAGTAAATTACTTGGTGTGGCTTTTCTATCCTTAAGTCATTGTAAACTCAGTGGTGGAATGAGCAACTGAGGAGCTCCTGATTGTAAATGTTATCCACCTGGGTTATTTCTGTTGGGCGTGGCACAAAACAGTGTTCTGGGAGGGTCCCACTCTCTCTCAGGTGCTTAGAGTTCTGTTGCTGTGATTGGCTAGTTTGACCACCCTGCCGGGCTCAAAAGGAGGCCTCCTAGAGGCAGAACTCTCTCTCTGACTCCTGGTTGAGGAAGACATGCTGCTGAAAGAGACACGGGCTCCTGAGACACGCGTTGCTGGGAAAGAGACGCAAGAAATACACATTGCTGAGTGAGACACCGAGGGACTAGCACTGCTGGGAAAGAGACTGTGAGAGACTGTTGGCTGAGGGACGGTGGGCTGGGAGAGAGACTGAGCATTTTTCCTGAACTTGAATTGTAACCTGGTGCTTCCCTAATAAACCTCATAATCTGTGAGTTCTGTGTGGCCACTGCAGCGAATTATCAAACCCAGGAAAGAGGTGGTGGTGCTTTGGGAGGAACAGTTGGTGAAAGGGCTGGAGGGGGTCATCATGTCTGGCCTGGCAGAAATAGGCCTTGGATTATTGATGATGACTGTCTTCCTCTTGTGGGGTTAGAGGAGGTCAGAACATGAGGCCTCCTTGCCGTTTTTGCAATAATCCATTTCAAATTAATTTTTGCATATGGTGTGAGATATGGGTCAAGTTTATTCATTTTTTTGTCATATGGACATTCAATTATTTAAGCACTTTTTTTTTTTCCAGTAAATTGCCTTGGCACCTTTGTTGGAAATCAATTGACCATACCTCTGGACATCAATCTATATGTCTATCCTTTTACCAATATCCCACTGTCTTACATGGCAGGTTTCATATAATCTAATTTTAAGTGAAAAAAAAAAAGTGTCATACAAAAATATCCCTATTAAATCCCATAATTGTGAAAAAAGAAAAACCTAGAAAAGCCCATAATCAGGAAAAAATAATCCTTAATAAACGCCATGATCATGAAAACCCCATAACAGTGAAAAAAATCCTTAATAACTACCATAATCATGGGAAAAAAAGTGTCATATGTAAGTTTCTGTATAACATGCTTACGATAAACAAATAATGAAACATTAAAATAGGTGAGGTAAGGTGGTAAATGATAATGTTCTCTAAAGTTCTGTTTTCCAAACTTTTAAAAAACAATAATATTGATCATAATTTCTCTGGTAGCATAGTGGCTAAAGCACTTGACTGCTAACCAGAAGGCTGGCGGTTCAAACCCACAAGCCACTCCTTGGAAGAAAGGTTGGGCAATCCTACTTCCGTAGTGATACTGCCTCGGAAACCCAAGGAGGGGTCGCTATGAGTCGGGGCTGACTCAACGGCACATAACAACAACAACAACAAATTATATATATATATATATATATATATATATATATATGAAATGGGAGCTCTGGTAGCATAGAGCCTAAGGCACTTGACTGCTAACCAGAAGGCTGGTGGTTCAAACCCACCAGCCACTCCTCGGAAGGAAGGATGGGCAATCTACTTCCGTAGTGATACTGCCTTGGAAACCCAAAGAGGGGTCGCTATGAGTCGGGTTCGACTGGATGGCACATAACAACAACATACATGAAATAGCAACTTAGTTAAGAAATAAGGACAAGTCAAAATCGATGGAGTAGAAGATTTCATGGAAATTTTTTTTTTGGTGTTTAGGGTTAATGATTATTTTGAGTACTGTTAGAGAGTATTGAGTTAGAGCAGTGCTGCTCGAAGTGTGGTTCTCAGACCAGCATCATAAGGAGTTTGGTAGAAAGGCAAATTCTTAGGCCCCACCCTAAACTTACTAAAAAGGAGGTTGGGCCCAGCAATCAGTTTTTAAGAATTTCTCCTACACCTGCTAAAGTTTGAGAATTGTTGACTTAACAGAACGCTGCTGCTGTTGTTGTTGTTAGGTGCCGTTGAGTCAGTTCCATCTCATAGTGCCTCTATGCGCAACAGAACAAAACACTGCCTGGTCCTATGCCATCCTCACAATTGCTGCTATGCTTGACCTCATTGTTGCAGCCACTCTGTCAATTCATCTTGTTTAGGGTCTTCCTCTTTTTCGTGCACAATTCTACTTTGTACTTAGGACCTAGGAATACTGAATTCTGCCTTGATCTATCCTCTCTTCCCGCCTCTTTTGTTCCTGAGGGAGATCCAGACCCAGATATGATAGCAAAGGACAGAAAAGCTAAGCTTCACAGATCCAGAGGTAGTTGGCATCATTTGATTTACACTGTTCTAGACTTTCCTGTCCCTGGTGTCTTAGAGTAACAGGCTCTCCAATTCTGTTAAAATAAAACACAAGGATTTATTGAAGGCACAAGAACATTCAAATGGAGAATCCAGCATGTAGAGATCATGAATCTGAAGGATGGCCATCTGGGGAGGATAGCAGTTAACAGTAAAGAATATTCTGATTGGCTAGCTATTGTAAATTCTTCTGATTGTCTATTTCCTATGAATCATTAAGGACATGCCCAAGTTAGTTCCCTTTCTATATACTAGTTAATTGACTTTCAACTATATTCTTCCTGAGGGCAAGCTGCCTTTTCCTTGTTTACTTACCAAGAGTCATGGGTTGCCTTCTCAGAAACAGAGCCTAGGACAAAATGGAATTAGAGTCAGACCTTGTATAAGCCATTTTAGTAATGTCAAACACCCTAAATTTTGGAGCACCCTTACACATTCCCTGAGAGCATCTTACACAATGGACTGTGATAGCACTCTCCATCAAAAAGCCCTGAAGGAATACACTGGCAACCTCTTCTGTCTTCACTAAGCACAAGGCAACTATTCCTTCATTACGCACTTGGACTTGTGTACAGATTAACAAAAGTTAAGAAGGGTAAGAGATTGGATCTCAGGTCAGCCAGTTTACTTCGGATGAAAACCCACAACCAAACCCAGTGCCACCGAGTCGATTCTGACTCATGGTGACCCTATAGGACAGAGGAGAACTGCTCCATAGGGTTACCAAGGCTGTAAATCTTTATGGATGCAGACTGTCTCATCTTTCTCCTGCCAGGTGGCTAGTGGGTCCAAACTACTGACCTTTTAGTAGAATCTGTGGTAGTAAAAGTTGTGTGTCAACTTGGCTGGGCTGTGGTTTTGAGTGGCTGGGCAGCTAGATGTAGTTATTCCCCATGACGAGACTGTAATTACCTTCATGGTGGAATCTGCTGTGAGCATATAATCAGTTGATGGAGAGTGTTTTCAGGGTGTGGTCTGCTTCCAGTATGTATGGAAGATCTTTGGGAAAGGTCTCTAGCTCTTTGGCACATTTTGGATCCTGCATTTGGCCAAGTCTTCATCTCTAGTTCCTGGACTTGAACCAGTGGACTGCTGTGCTGTCTGCCAATTTTGGGATAGTTCCTGGGCTCAAACCAGTGGCCAATCATGTGCCTGTTGATCTTGGGATTATGCCATACTCCTTGCCGACCTTGGGTTCGTCAGCCTTAGCAGCTAGCAGCTGCATGAATTATGAGAAGCCTGCAGTTCCAGTCTGCCTGGAATAAGAGGCAGAGCTATAGCCCAAGGGTGAGGGGCCTTCACCCAGTGCCTAGAACTGGCACTCTGAATGTGGACTTCTAGCCTCCCAAACTGTAAGAGAATAAATTCTTGTTTGTTGAAGCCATCTACTTGTGGTATTCCTGTTATAGCAGTTCTAAAGAACCAAGGAGCTCTGATAGCATAGTGCCTAAGGCACTTGACTGCTAACCAGAAGGCTGGCGGTTCAAACCCACCAGCCACTCCTTGGAAGGAAGGTTGGGCAATCCTACTTCTGTAGTGATACTGCCTCGGAAACCCAAGGAGGGGTCGCTATGAGTCGGGGCCAACTCGACGGCACATAACAACAACAACAACAACAAAGAACCAAGACAGCAGCTGAATGCTTTAACCACTATGCCACCAGAGCTTCTTACTTTGGTTAAATGTCCTATAATTTGGACTCTACTGCACTGAGAAGACAGTGCCCAACAGTGACAAATTCTCTAGGGGTTTTGTTACTTCTCAAAATGTAGCCAGTGTAGAAATTTGTGGAATAGATCAATTAGATATTTTTACATCAGTTCTGATTTATAATGATTCTTAAGCAATCAGTTACTCATTCATTCATGCTACATTTAACTGTTTATTACATTTCTACTATACAGTGACAACTGTGCTAGATACTGAAGATGCAAAAATGAGGAAGACTGAATCTTTGCCTACAAGGTGCTCATAGCCTAGTAAAGGAGAAAGTTTTACCCAAATAATTGCTCTATAGGGTATTAGAGTGCTACAGTAGGTACCTATTTAATGGAAAGCAGTAACCCCACAGAATCTTCTCGGCTAAAATCTAAAATGTCTGCTAAAATCTAAGATCATCCTTCTTCAATTCCACTTCACTTGCAGTAAATGGAGCTGTGGTAGCATAGTGCCTAAGGCACTTGACTGCTAACCAGAAGGCTGGCGGTTCAAATCCGCCAGCCACTCCTCGGAAGGAAGATGGGGCAGTCTACTTCCGTAGTGATACTGCCTCGGAAACCCAGGGAAGACCATGATACTGACTCGCTATGAGTTGGGTCCGACTTGACGACATATAACAACAACAACAACAACAGTAAAATGGGATATGCACATGCCACAACCTTGCTAACAGATAATGAAGATTACTTGGAGCAGTTAGTGATGAAAGTCGACTACAGATTATGAATTACACATGAATTGGAAGAAAACAAAAATTAACACAAGTAGATCAATAAACAACATCATAATAAATGCAGAAGAAATTGAAGTTATCAATTGTAGTGCAGTGGATTACTCAATATGACTCTTCTAACCATGTCCTTTGTGATTCTTACCAGATGACTGGCTGGAGCTATGCAAATGTGAAGTTCTTATGACCTGTCAAGGGATTGGAAGGTTTGTGAAAAATGTAAATAAGGTACATGGCACACTTGTGCAGGTAGGACCATGGAAATAAGGTGTTTGGAACCCTAATGTGGGGATTGGTCAGCTTTGCCATCCTACTAGGCTTGAAATGAGCCATCCCAGAAGTGGAGAGAGGGGATCTCACTATCATCAAGACAGGAGAGTGATGGGAGTAGAGCATATCCTTGACCCCAATCTCCTTGCACTGAGATGGCAGAGAGACTGTGCAGCAGAGGCAACGGAACCAACAAAAGCAACGTACTGGCATGGATGGAGTGGCAGGCTTCCTGGCCAATGGAAGGAGAAAGCTAAGTCCCTTCAAGCAGGAGGCTTGCTGGTGGAGTGAGGTGCCTCTTTGGGTGCCTATCAGCAAACCTAAAAAGCTTTGTAGCGCTGACCCGAACATGGCAGAAGCTGAGGCCAGAGAGAAGCATACGTAGGGAACAGCTGAGAAGAAGCTGTTTTGATTGAAGAATTGTATCCTGATTTGTTTCTGATTCTGAATTGTAAACTGTTACTTCCCTAATAAACTCCATAATCATGATTATTGTCTATGAGATCTATGGTCATTGCAACCAATTACTGAACCCAGGAGAGTGCCGTGGAGGGACAGTTGGTGTCAGAATTGGCGAAAAGGTTAAAAAAGGTGATGGCATGTCTGACCTCCGCCTTCTAGGAGTCAGCCTTGGGTTAATGTTGCTGATGGTGATTCTTTCCCCCTTGTGAAGTTAAAGATGGTCAGACAATGCTGACCCCATGCCCTTTCTGCCTCAACTATTTCATTCTATTTGCATCAACAATCAATGTCCAGGGAAGCACCAATCAAGTAATCAAACAATGTATTGCACTGGAAAAATCTGTGAAAGATCTTTTTTTAAAAAAACTTCTAAGTGTGAAAAACAAAAATGTCATTTTGATAACTAAGGTGTGCTTGACCCAAGCCATGGTCTTTTCAATTGCCTCATATGCATACAAAAGCTAGACAATAAAAAAAAGAAGACAGAAAAACTGATGTATTTGAATTGTGGTGTTGGGGAAGAATATTGAATATATCAAGGACTTCCAGAAAAACTAACAAATAAGTCTTAGAATAAAAACACCTGGAATAGTCCTTTGAAGTGAGTATGGTGAGACTGCATCTCAGACCGGTCAGTAGAAAAGGATATCATATTGGGTAGAGGCTCAGAGAAATTTTGGGAAGCTACCCTAATGAAATGGATTGACACAATAGCTGCAACAATGTGCTCAAACAAATCAAAGATCATGGGTCTTGTGCAGGATTGAGCAACATGTTTGTTCATTATACATAAGGTTGTCATGAGTCAGAGCCAACTCAACAGCAACTAACATCTAATTATATAAATATCTAGAATAGGCAAATGCATAGAGGCAAAGGTTTATTAGTGGTTATCAGGAACTGGTGGGAAAAGGAAATGGGGTGTTTTTGCATAAAGGATATTGAATTTCTGTTAAGGGTGATGAATAACATTTGGAAACTGATAGTGGTAAGGTTGCACAACGTGGTAAATGTAATTAGTATCACTGAATTGTACACTTAAAAATGGAAAATGTTTTGTTAAGTATTTTATCACAAAATTTTTAAAAAAGTATTAATCATCATCTATACTACCATCATCATCATAATTCAACTAATTTCAAAGTGAAGTTATTTTTAGGAATAAGCTAAGGTAAGCATCATCATTACCAAAGGGTGAAATTCCATTTCAAATCTGCTCATGGTGACCTTATGTATAACAGAACAAAACATTGCCCAATCCTGTGCCATCCTCATAATTGTTGGTATGTTTGAGCCCATTGTTGCAGCTATTGTGTCAATCCATTTCATTGATGATTTATGCTACGGATTTAACTCTAAAGCACTCTAGAGGAGAAAGAGAGGGAGGACTCATTGCATTCCTTGTAGTGAATGCCAGGTGTTTTTACATTCACATCTCAGTTAAGCCTAACTACAACCCTAGAAAGTAGGTAGTTTATCCCCATATTACAGATGAGGAAATTGAACATCAGAGGGATTATATAATTTGGCCAAGATCATGCAGGTGGTAACTGGCAGAATCACTACTCAAACCCCAATTTGTTTGGCTCCAAAGCCTGTCCACTTGTAATTAAACCTCCAAATTTGAGTCATTTGGGTACTATTCAAACTGGGCATGCCACCCTCATCCAGTTTAGATCTGAATCAAAAGCATCAGCTTGTAGGTAGCACAAGCTTTATCAGTCATCAAGCTTTTATTCTTTCTCTTTCATCCACAATCTAACCATACCAAAGGAATCCAAGAGGGCTAGTAATGACACCGGCTGCACATACATTGATTCTACTAGCCATATTCTGCGTGAAGTTGGAACATTTCACCCTAGACAGTACCTTTCTTTCACTACAGCTCAGATGGAGCTGAGTCTGGGCTAACTATACCTCCTGTAGTCCCATGGATGCCATCACGCTAATTACCAGTCAACCTTGGGTTGAAGGAATTGCCTGACTCAGCAAAGCTGGCATTTCCTCCTACACAATTCTTTCCAGCTCGTTGGCAATAGTATCCAGGAGTGGCTGGAGAATTCTGATAACAGCTTGCTGGTTGGATTCCAGGGGAATAGCTCAAATTCTGCTGAAGATTCATTGGAAGGTGGAGAAATAGGGACAAAGGAAGTTAAAGATGACTGCTCCAGAAACTTTGACTGCCTCCATTGATGCCTTCCTGACTATTTAAAGCATCACCTTAGAGCTAAGTGAGACACCAAAAAATGAAACAAACTCCATGAATGGAAATTAACAATCAGGCTGTAACCCACTTAACTAGGTGTTATACCTCTTGCCAAAGACCTGCCAGAAAGAACACTCTGGGTTAATAATGACTGGGTGCCTTCATTTTCCTCACTCTAAAATGGAAATTACCCAAACTGTCTCCTAATTCCCTTACAGGACTGTGCCTTCTTCTTTTCTCATCTCCATTCTTATTAGTTTTTTCTAACTTCTTGATTATCTCATGAAACACAACAAGCAAGGAACTGAAAAGGGTGACTGGCTCAAACACTTGTGGATATTTACATGGCAAAGATCTCCTTGCCATATAAAAGGTATAAACCTTGAGAGAAAACATTTTATCTTTCTGTAAACTCTGGGAAATATTTGGCACACAGAGTGATTCATAAATGTTCCATAAGATCTTCCAAGCTTGATGTGCAATCAACTTTTCTAGTTATATCTCCTTTATTATTGAATAATTATTGAATAAACTGATAGATTAGTGAATCTATCTATGCTTTACTCCACCATTGTCCAATAGAAATATAATGTGAATCACATATGTAATTTTAAATTTCTGGAAGCCACCTTAAAAAAAAAAAAAACAGGTGAAATTAATTTTGCTACTATACTTAACCCCATCTATCCAAAATATTATTTCAGCATGTAATCAATAAAAAAATTTTTTAGTGAAATACAGTGCATCCTTCCCCCTTTTTTCTTACACTTTCTCAGCACTTCTCAATTTGCACTAACTGTGTTTCAAGTGCTCTATAGCCACATGTGGCCAGTGGCTGCATTTGTAGACAACACAGCTCTAGTCAAACAAGCTGGAAAGATAAGCAAATAAACAAGTAGTATTATCAAATGTACAAGTTTTTCAAAGAAAGTAAACATAGAGAGACTTAAAGCATTACATCCCTGGGTGGTCCAAATGGTTTGCACTTGACTGCCAACCCAAAGGTTGGTGGTTCAATCCTACCCAGTGGTACTGCAGAAGGAAGGCTTGGTGATCTGCTTCCATAAAGCCAACAAAACCCTATGGAATGGTTCTACTCTGTAACACATGGGATCACCATGAGTTGGAAGTGGGTTTGGGTGTTTTGGATTTGCAGTTGCATAAAGTTTGCTCTATGATAGAGCATGTAAGAGATTCAATAGTAGTTGATCCACACATTTTGGTTGAATCTTGAGGGAAGCAGAAATAAAATGAAGAAGACTGAGTTATAGAATGTCTTGACATTGTAGAGCTTTCTAATCTAAGAGTAGGTTGCTAAGAAAAGTATTGTTTAAATGAATCACTGAGAATGATGAGGAACATGAGAGAAGGATGAAGTTGTAGTCTATTATTTCCGAGATCCTTCCTGACCCTGAAATTTTATGATTCCATATTTTATATCAATTTTGAAATGAGTACTTTGAAATGCTTTACAAATGTTTATTTTTTAGAATAATTTAATTATTGGTCTGGTAGTGTAGTACTAAGCCACTTGACTGCTAACCAGAAGGCTGGTGGTTCAAACCCACCAGCCAGTCCTTGGAAGGAAGGTTGGGCAATCTACTCCCGTAGTGATACCGCCTCGGAAACCAAGGAGGAGTTGCTATGAGTTGGGTTTGACTCCACAGCACATAATAACAATAACAACATTGAACCTTAAATTTTGCCTACCTTACAAATTTAGGAAATGCAAAATTTAAATGTCAATCCTATCTGTGGTAGTTGGGAGCTCTGGTGGCATAGTGCCTAAGGCATTTGACTGCTGACCAGAAGGCTGGAGGTTCATATGTGTCAACTTCGCTGGGCCTGGTTTTGAGTGTCTGGGAAGCTGGTTGTAGTTCTTCCCCATGATGAGATTGGTAATCAGCTCCATGGTGGAATCTACTGTGAGCAGCTGCTTTAGGGATGTGGTCTGCTTCCGGTGTGTAAGGAGAAGTGTTGATAAAGTTCTCAGCAGCTTTTTAGCACACTTGGATCCTGCATGTAGGCAAGTGGGTTGTTCAGCAGCCTGCCATGTTGTTTGCTGATCTTGGGACTCTTAATGGACTTTAATCAGTGGCCTGCCATGTGGGTTGGTAATATTGAGATTGTGCCTTTTTACTTGTCAGCCTTGGGTTTGTCAGCCTCAACAGCCAGCTGCTGCCTGAGTGAAGAAAGGCTCCAGCTTCAGTGGGCCAGGAGCAGGAGGCAGAGCTGAAGCCCAAGGTTGAGGGGCTTTCACCCAGCCCCTAGAACCTGGCACTTTGAACTCGGACTTCTAGCTTCCGAAACTGTAAAAGAATATACTGTTTGTTCAAACCACCCATTTGTGGTATTTTCTGTTTGAGCGGGATGAAGTAACCAAAACACTATCCCAACCAGATGAGCACAGTTCCAAGTTTCTGGTGGTCAAATTGAAGAAGGCCCTTACTTATTTGGAGTTAGTTTGTCTTGTGGCTTAGAACATTGGCTTTGGATTCTGAGACTAGGTTCTGGTTCATCTGTCTCAGTTACAAGTATTATAACTGTACTGGTTACCTACTACTGCTCTGACAAGAGTGTACCACACATGGGATGACCTTAACAAACAGGAGTTTATTCTCTTACAGTTTGGAGGCTTTAAGTCCAAGTTCAAAGTACCAGGTTTTCAGTGAAGGAGCTCTGGTGGAGTAGTGCCTAACGCATTTGGCTACTAACCAGACGTCAGCGGTTCAAACCCACCAGCCACTCTGCAGAAGGAAGTTGGGCAATCTGCTTCAATAAAGATATACAGCCTCAGAAACCCAGTGGCGGTTGCTATGAGTCGGAATCGACTCAATGGCAGTGAGTTTGGTTTGATTTGGTTTTAGGTTCCCATTCAATAATTTCCATACAAATTGTTCAGTGACATTGGTTACATTCTTCACAAAGCATGAACATCCTCATTTCCCTTCTGATTGTTACGTTTCCCCTAATCTACTTTCTCTGCACCCTTACCATCTTACCTTTATTTTGAAGTACTTGTTGGCCATTTGGCCTTAATATAGATGATTTTCTAAAGGAGTGCACTCCTTACAGGTGATATTCTTTATTTTGTGAGCCAATCTGTTAGTTAGCTAAAAAAGTGACCTCAGGGGATCATTTTGGTTCAAGGCTTAAAGGGTATCTCAAGGCAATAGCCTTAGGGAGTCCTCTAGACTCAACTGGTTCAATAAATCTAGATTTTCATTTTTTATTTTTAGAATTTGAGATTCTATTCCACATTTTGCTCCCATTCTATCAGGAGCCATTTATTTTGGCCCTGATCAGAATTATTGGTTTGGTAGTCAGGCAACATCTAGTTCTTCTGGCCTCAGAGTAGATGAGGCCATGGTTCATGGAGACTATTATTCCTGCAGACTACTTTCTTCTCTGACTCTTTGGTTACCTTCTTTCTCTTTTGCTCTGGACAAGTAGCGACCGCTAAGTTGTATCTTAAATGGCCACTCGCAAACTTAAGATCCCAGACACTACTCTCCAAAATAGGATGTAGAACATAAACTTTATGAACTATATTATGCCAATTGACTATGTTGTCCCACAAAACTATGGTCCTAAGCCTTCAAACTCAGAAAATTAATTCCACAAAGTGTTTGGTTAAGTGTCCATAACTGTGCCTCTTATGTTCTTTATTATACATATGGGTCTATATTGTGCCAGGCAAGTCTACTGTCAGCTCCCCAAAACGGCTCCTAGGCCCATCCTGTTCAGCCAAATACTGAATAATGCTAAGTCATCCCCACCCCCTCCCTTTCTCCTGGTGGGCCACATTCCTTACTTAATCTTATCGGAGCTAGTTTGGCCTCAGATAAAATTGTAACACCTACATGTTAGTTCCTCAAACAGAGGTATAAATTGGGAGCTCTGGTAGCATAGTGTCTAAGGCAATTGACTGCTAACTAGAAGGCTGGCTGTTCAAACCCATCAGCCGCTCCTCAGAAGGAAGATGGGGCAATCTACTTCCTAGTGATACTGCCTTGGAAACCCCAACGAGGGGTCACTATGAGTAGGTTCCAACTTGACAGCACATAACAACACGACCGAGAGAATATGCATGTAAACACATACATACATCTACATATGCAGACACCTATATGCACACACATAATATTATTGTAACTTTGGATGAGTCTCTTAAACTCTCTAAATATCACTTGCATGATGGTGATAATAATAGTACCTATCATTTGGCGTAGTGCCTAAGGAATTTGACTGCTAACCAGAAGCCTGGAGGTTCAAAACCACCATCCACTCCTCAGAAGGAAGGTTGGGTAATCTACTTCCATAGTGATACCGCCTCAAACTCAAGGAGGGGTTACTATGAGTGGGATCCAACTCGAGGGCAGTGAGTTTGGAGTTTTGGATCATTTAAGAGTGGTAAAGGTATTTAATGAGGAAATATGCAAAGTTCTTGGGAAATTCTCCATAAATTTTAGTGATTATACCTGATCACTTTGCAGTTTTGATCATTCTAGTGCAGTCATTCCCTTCTAGTAAAATTTTTGAAGTAGCTTCTTTGCGCTTGCCGGTGGAAATTTTCCTTAGAGAAACAGCCAAATGAATGGCTATGTAAAACAGTCCTTCTAGCTCTCTCTGCAAACAGCCACTTAGGAGCCAGAGCCATTGAAAAGTGATTGATGTCTTCTCATTTTCAGCCATAGCAAAATGGGCTTGTGTAGCAACATCAGCATGAGCCCAGAGGAACCAGTGATCAGACGCATTCCTTGCCAGGGAGTGTCCACTGGGGTCCCTCCAGACCATTGTAGAGTGTGCTATGACTGAACCAACATTCCAATTCAATTCTTGGCTTGTGTGACTAAGTCTAAAGGAGAGAGAGAGAGAGAAAAAAAAAAAAAAAAAACAGCCTCAAAGTCCTGCCTGGTTTGAAAATGTTACCGGACCAAACATGGGTCCCTACCCGGTGTGCAGTCAGGTTAAAAATAGTTTACACACT
>NW_006921872.1:2241705-2242649 GCF_000298275.1 Orycteropus afer afer | reverse complement strand
GTCCAAGATTATCTTCTGTGTCTGTGTTCATTGGTTTCCCTTTTCTTTGTTGAAGAGTGTCTGTGCAGTCCTTGTGCCTAGTCCGCCATCTTGCCAGAACTCTCCAAGATGTATTTCCATTTTGTAGTTTTCTTACTCACCAAAAAAATTGGGAAGGTTTTTAAATAAATGTATATTCAAGATAAATAATAAAAATTAAAATTAAAAAAAAAAAACCAAAAATAACAGAACAGCTGTGACTAAAGAAGTCTAGAATGCTGGAGCTGAAAGGGCTCTTAGAGACCATTTAGTCCAACTCTTTATTTTCCAGATAAAGAGACAAAACCTCTGAGAGGTAAAGTATCTTGTTCCATGTTAAAGCTGAGTTAAACTCTATTTCTTGGCTTTCCATTTTATGTTCTGATGAGTTCAAGTGCATTTGCAGTTAATGTGATTCCTTAAATGGCAGGACCTGAATCAACGAGTAAAGCCTCCTGTAGAGATACCACCTCAGAAACCCAAGGAGGGGGTTGCTATGAGTCACAGCGGTGAGTTTGGTTTTGGTTTGGTACATCCATCTGCCTTAAAGATAAGCCGTGAGATGTATTGTCATAAGGAAAGATGGGTGCTACCTTGATCAACTGTCTTTTTTGTCTTCTTATTCCATCACAAGACAGACTTGTGTTGTGTCGAATACCAAGGAGAACAAAACCAGGGTGAATTGGTAGAAAAATAAGTTTTATTGAAACATCCATCTGGCGGATGGCTTAGAGTAGCATCAGCCCTGATCCTTTCTCCACAGGGTACTTAAGTAGTGTTTTGATGCAGGAGATCAATTGCCTATTTTGAAAGAACCAATTCTAAGTGTTGAAGAGGAACTAAACACAAGGGAGGTCAGGGACAAGATACGCCCAGGACAGAGACAAAGGATCCAAGAAGAAACTGGGAGTGGGGTGTGGCTGCTT
>NW_006921872.1:2236555-2241595 GCF_000298275.1 Orycteropus afer afer | reverse complement strand
GGAGTTTGGGGAATACAGGGAAATGAGCAAAGAGCTTCACCAAAAAGTGGAGGGTTTGGGGGTGGGGGCACCTGAAGAGTGGGAAAGAACACAGAGTCTAAGTGGAAATTAGGGGGTGGAGACTAGGAATGTACTGGGAGAGAGAGACGGAAACTTAGTAGATTCTGGCAGGCTGGGTAGAGAGTGAAGGATTTATCTAGCAACTTGAAAGCCAGATATATATATATATATATATATATATATATATATTCCAAAATCTCCTCTTTACATGTAAGAATCAATGCATACATGTTTGAAAATATCATTTTCCTCTAAGCTATGGTAGAGTGGACTCAGAATCTGACTCAAGGGACATTTCAGTAAGACAAGAATGGAAGAGAAAACATCTTTTGACAAAAGGTGAGAAAGGTAAGAGGTCAGATGTTAAGGTCCTGGTTAGCCCCTCCACATCTTTGCTTAACCCAAAACAAACCAAACTTAAAAGGAGTGCAAAAGAAAAACTCCAAAAAGTTTTGGGGAAGGAAAAAACAGAAGACATTTGTGTCTACTTTCCATAGTTTGGGATTTGGAATGAGATCGCCTGAGTACACCGTCACCTAGGGGTAACACAGCAAGGTAGAGGAAGACAAGAGAGAAATGATACAAAACAGAGATGCTACAATGATTGCATTCCCCAGTATTTATTTTGTTAAATTTTAGTGCCAATTCACAAGTAGGTGAGCTTAGGTTGGCTGGTTTCAGGAGTGCCCTCAGGCTTGGGTTTACAGTCTTTCTGTAACAGAAGCAAAGCCTGTGGGAAGGCCTATTGCTGCAGCTGTGGCTGACTTCCATTGCTTTCTGTCCCTGACTGACAAGACTTTGTCCAGAATCAGCCGTTCTATGAGTGTTAGACTGCTTGTGTGGTCTTTGCTGTTGGTGCTCTAGGAATAAATACAGTCTTTCCTCTTTTGTTGCCATATGGTATAAGCAGATAGACCTGGGTCCTCGCATTGGACATGCCAGTTGTTAAGTTTGTGACCTCCAGCAAGTTTCTTAACCTCTCTGAGTTTTAATTATATTTTTAACTTATTTTAAGTATTAATAATGTTATTGTCATTGTGTGCTGTCAGATTGACTCCAACTCATAATGACCCTTTAGGATTGAGTAGAACTGCCCCAACAGGTTGCCAAGGCTGTAAATCTTTATGGAAGTAGACTGCCTCATCTTTCTCCCACAGAGTGGCTAGTGGTTGTGAACCACTGACCTTTTGATTAGGAGCTGAATTTCTTTAACCAGTATGCCACCAGAGCTCCTTATTATCAATTTAAAAAAAAAACAAAACAACAAAAAACCTCACAGCTGTTGAGTCAGATTCGACTCATAGCAACCCCTCCTTGGGTTTCTGAGGCAGTATCACTACGGAAGTAGATTGCTCAATCTTCCTTCTGAAGAGTGGCTGGTGGTTTTGAACCACCAGCCTCTGGTTAGTAGTCAAATGCCTTAGGCACTATGCCACCAGAGCTTCCGTATTATCAATAATAGGTATCAATAATTATACTAATTATTCCTAATGTCATCCTTACTTATATATTATTGTTTGATTATTAATAACAATAGCTTGTACTTTGTTTTTATTTTAGTTTTATTATTAAAATAACTAATAATAATAATAAATATAATACCTCAAAAAACACTTCACAAAGCACATAACATTTAATTCTCACATTCACCATATGAGAGATTTAGTATTATTATCCTCATTTACACAATTTGTGTCCAAAGTTGCATAGCTAGTAAATAGCAGAACTGGGATTTAAATCACAAACTGGCTGATCGCAAGCCCATGGCACTTGATTGCTGTACAGGAGAAATTCATAATATGGCAGATACACTGAGCATCTCCTAGGGACCCCTTATATGTAATTTCCCTCCAATTACATGTCAATAGTTGGTTGTGAGTAGTATCAGCATTGATCGAGATAACTTTCCTTTTTATATGTATAATTTTTTTTTAATCCCACATTTATTCTACAAAAATGTTTGGGTCTGAAACTGATTTATCACTTACCATTAGGCTCCATTTTGGGGCTGGGGACTGTGCCACTGCAAAGTCCCCCTAGATCTGGAGACAGATGCCTGCTGGTGACCACCCGTAGCAGCATACCTAAAAGCCAGTAACAGTCTAGGCAGGTTCCCAGCTGCTGAAATTAGCAGGACCCTTGTGGGCAAGGATATATTTTAAGCCATCAGTACAAAGCAGCATCACAGAATGGCAAGTGATCAGAACACAGCCCTTCCATGTTTGTTCAAATGTCCAAATAACTTGTGCTCATGTTTGACCCTATTTAGTAGATGGCTTGTACAGGCTACTAAATCCATTATTTGTTGTATCTACAAATATTCATGCATTTACAATCCAGGCACTGAATGATAATGACTTTCTTTTAACAAATTTTAATTATCATAAAGCAAATTCTTTTCTCATGAGACTGTGCCACATTTTTGTTAGCAAGTTCATTTACTGTGAATGATTTCATTAGCTGCTAAATTCTTCCATGGGTATCATTTAGAGTTACTGAAAATAATAATGAGTTAGTAATAATGCTTCTTAATGAATTACCATGAGCAAGAAATATGACTCAATAGCCCAGGATGAAAATAATTTCCTATCTAGATCTTAAAGACAGAAGAAAATTCAGGATTTATTTATTCCACAGCACTGCCAACTCCCCAGCACCACCTGCTCCCCCTGATCCCCAGTATAATTTACAAACCAGGAAGCAAGCTCAGCAAGTCAATATGATTTTCCAGTCCTCACAGTGGGTTAGAGCAGAAGCCAGAGTTGCTGTCTTCCAAGATAGTGAAATCACATAACTTTACCATCCTGTCATACAATTCTGGCAGTAACTGTGAATATGTAGCTCACTACTCTCCATCTATGGGATGGAATTTGAAGGTTATCACATAAGTTATAGTTACGGGCTGAAAACCCTATGGAGCACAGTTCTACTCTGACACACATGGGGTCACCATGAGTCAGAGTCAATCCAATGGCTACTGGTACTAATACACTCAGGAAGAATTCAAAATATTTATTGAGTAGAAAGTAGAGGTATGCTAGGAATCCAAATCCAGGAAGTATTTATTGAACCCTTGCTGTTGTTGTTAAGAGCCTTGGAGTTGTCTCCGACTCATCAAACCAAAAACCAAACACTGCTGAGGAGTGGGTCCTGACTCCTAGTAACCCCTCCTTGGGTTTCCAAGGCAGTATCTCTATGGAAGTAGATTTCCCAGTCTTCCTTCTGAGGAGTGGTTGGTAGATTTGAATCATCAGTCTTCTGGTTAGCAGTCAAGTGCCTTAGGCACTAGGCCACCAGAACTCTGACCTTATGTACAACAGAACAAAACACTGCCCAGTCCTGTGCCAGCCTCACGATTCCTACTATATCTAAACCCATCACTGCAGCCGCTGTGTCAATCCATCCTGTTGAAGGACTTCCTCTTTTTCGTTGACCCTCCACTTTACCAAGCATGACATCCTTCTCCAGTGAATGGTCCCTTCTGACAACATGACCAAAGTAGGTGAGACAAAGTCTGGCCACTCTCACTTCCAAGGAGCATTCTGGTTGCACCTCCTCCAGCACAGACATGTTAGTTCTTTTAGGAGTCCACAATACTTCCAGCATTCTTCACCAACACCACAACTCAAAAGCTTCAAGTCTTTGACAACTTCAATCTTTTCTCTGTTTATTGTGATACTGCTTATTGGTCCAGTTGTGAGGATTTTTGTTTCCTTTATATTGAGGTGTAATCCATACTATAGACTATAGTCTTTAATCTTCATCAATAAGTGCTCCAAGTCTCCTCACTTTCAAGAAGCAAAGTTGTGTCATCTGCATATTGCAGGTTGTTAATGAGTCTTCCTCTAATCCTGATGCCATGGTCTTCTTCATATAGTCCAGCTTCTTGAACTATTTGTTCAGCATGTAGATTGAATAACTATGGTGAAAGGATACATCCCTGACACACTCCCTTCCTGATTTTAAACCATGCAGCATCCCCTTGTTCTGTTAGAATGACAGGCTCCTGATCTATGTAGAGATTCCTCACAAGTACAATCAAATGTTCTGGAATTCCCATTCTTCTCAATGTTATCCACAATTTGTTATGATCCATACAATTGTGTTGAACCCTTAGCATGCCAAAACCCAGCAACTAATCTCATCTGGACAACAATCCATGAGGTTATCACAATTGCCCAACTTCATGGATAAGGAAATGGAGCTCAGTGAAGAGATGAGGTGACCCAGTTCACACAGTTAAGTAACGGAGCTTGGAGTTGATATTGGACTTTGTGACTCCAGTCCAACTCCTTTCTACTTCCTCACAGTGACAATTTATTAAAGATTCTATAAGCACCCCAAAGAGTAAGAATTTAAGATCTTGGACCAGTAAATTCCAAGATACTCTTCCAGGCAATATCCAGCACCCCTTTTAGGTAAAGACACAAGATTCAGCTCAGCCAGGAGGAAGCAGAAACATGACCCTTACCCTTGTGGAATTACTCCTTCTTCTGGCTGATGAACTGAAATCGTTTAGAAACATTTTGAGTAAAATGTGATTGCCGGCACAAACTACAGTGTTAGTGGAATAATAATAAATTACAACCTTAAGCATCCTTCCTACTGTTCCAGCTTGAAAAGCTTATGGTTATACAGATAAATCCTAGCTATATAGATAAAAACTAGCTCAAGAAAAACATAAGCCATCAACTCCTGAATTTTGCCTAGATTGATAGTTTGTCACCTGCCAAATAGGATTGCAATTTAGTCTGCAATATTAAAACCTCCAAATCAACCATCTTTGGCTTGCATATGATTCCCCCAAATGCTTGAAAGCTCCAACCTTTGTTCCTGTGTCAGCTGACAATTGGTAACTCTTTACTAATCTCCCATCTCTTACAGATCAGCTCCTTCCTCTTCTTCTTCTTCTTTTTTTTTTTTTTTTTTCTCCCTATTTATTGCATGGGAGCTCTGGTAGCATAGTGGCTAAGACACTTG
>NW_006921872.1:2232461-2236455 GCF_000298275.1 Orycteropus afer afer | reverse complement strand
AGCCACTCCTCGGAAGGAAGGTTGGGCAATCCTACTTCCGTAGTGATACTGCCTCGGAAACCCAAGGAGGGGTCGCTATGAGTCGGGTTTGACTCAACGGCACATAACAACAACAATTTATTGCATCAGCTTGCTAGAAACCTTTAAATATTTAAAGTTGTAATTTAACAAACAACAGAGAAGCCAGAAATAGAATCTGGATTTAAAATTATTTTTCTTATAAGAAAGGATTGAAATGCACCAACTCAGAGAAAGAAAAGACTGACTCTCCTACACAGCTTTCTGGATGTTCCATAGTCTTTGTCAGATGTAAACTTGTTGTCACCCATTGCATGTAGAGGCAAAAGCCATATAGTAGATATAGCCTTATCATCTCTCCTTCAAAGCTTCTCCTGCCAGAACCACCACCCCTTCCCTTCTACTTTCTCTCCCTAGTTTTCCATTCCTTCTGCAACCTATTGCAGTACAGCTTCAGCCTCTCCCTCATTAGCTCTTACTGTGATTACCAAAGACCCTCCAGCTGCTAAATCTATTGAGTATTTTCAGTCCTTATCATAACTGACCTTTATGCCATATTTAGTGTTCCCTCATTCTCAAAACTCTCATCCTTAGAACAATAATAATAATAATGATAATGATTACAAATATACATTTATAGTGTGTGTACAATATGCAAGACAGGATGTTAAGCACTTGACATGCACTCTTTCACTGAATAGTTATAACCCTATATGATAATATTATTATTCCTGTGTTATGGATGAGAAAATTGAGAAACAAAAGGTTAAAGTAACTTATCCAAAGGGACACATCTAGTAAATTACAGAGGCAGATTTTGAACCTAGGTTTTCCAGACTCCAGAACATACATTCTTAGACAGTAAACTATGTTGACTCATAAGAGTTTTCAGGACAGTGACTATTTGGAGATACCAGAGTCATGAAAGCTAGATCTAGATTGGAATTGATTTTTCCATTTTTGAGCTGGAATAATGCTTGGAAAATAATTTTTCTGTGAAAAGAAAACTGGACACTATCAAAAACAATACAGAGAAGAGTGAAAATGCACCATAAAAGTAGCATCAAATAAAGTCTAGTCTTTTAGAAACTCATAAAATAAAATAGAAAAGACTTTTATTATCTATAAGATTTTCCCTACTTCTAGTTAAAATTTTAGGTTAACAATATTTTTGAAAAACTTAAAAGAGAACTACTACTGATCATAAAAAACAGAATTTAATAAAGGGAGTTCTGGTAGCATAGTGCCTAATGCTAACCAGAAGGCTGGTGGTTCAAACCCAATAGCCACTCCTTGGAAGGAAGATTGGACATTCTACTTCCACAAAGATACTGCCTCAGAAACCCAAGAAGGGGTTGCTATGAGTCAGAAAATGACCCAACAGCAGTGAGTTTGGTTTTTGGATGACAACAGATATAAGACCACCAGAAGTAAATGTGTCAAAATGTTATCACTGCCTCAAGCAAAAATAGGTGCTCAGTAAACAGTTGTTTGAAGAATGAATGTGATTTTAGCACAGTGCTTAAGAGTGTGGACTCTAAAGCTAGACTGCCTATATGATCCCTGCTCTACTAGCTACTAGTAGCTAGTTGTATGACAAATTACACAAGTTAATTAACTTCTGTATGAGGCACCTAACAACAACAACATGACTCAGTTTCCCTATCTAAAATAGGACAAATAATGTCTACTTCAGGAGCTGTGAAAATCAAAATGTTTAATATAACAAGAGTTAGGACAATGTCTAGAACATTGCAAGTAGTACACAAATGTTAAAACCAGTAGCTCTTGAGTCATTTCCCACTCATGGTGATTTCATGTGTGTCAGAGTAGAGCTGTGCTCCACAGGGTTTTCAGTGGTTGAATTTTCAGAAGTAGATAGCCAGGCCTTTCTTCCAAAGTGCCTCTGGTGGAGTTGAACCACCAAACTTTTGGTTAGCAGATGAGCATGTTAACCATTTTCACCACCTAGGGAATTCCTATACAAGGGTTAGCTGTTAGTAGTGTACTACATATATTGATATATTGTTTTGATTACTTCATGCTGCTCTAACAGAAAGTACCACAAATGGGTGACTTTAACAAACAGGAGTTTATTTTCTTACAGTCTTGGAAGCTAGAAGTCCAAGTCCAAAGTGCCAGGCTCTAGGGGCTGGGTAAAAGCCCCTCGACTTTGGTTTTAAGCTCTGCTTCTTGCTCCTGGCCCACTCGAACTAAAGGTGTCTCTTTACTCAGGTAGCTGATGGCTGCTGAGGCTAACAAGCCCAAGGGCAACAAATAAAATGGCACACTCTCAATATTACCACACAACATGGCAGGCCACTAGTTCAAGTCCAGGGACAGTCCCAATATTGGCAGGAGAACATGGCAAGCTGCTAAGTGAAGACTCGGCTACATGCAGGGTCCAAAGTGCCAAAAAGCTGCAGAGACCATTCTCAATGCATCTCCTTACACATTGGAAGCAGACCACATTCTTAAGACAGCTCCTCAGCTGCTCCAGTGGATTCCACTATGGAGCTGATTACCAATTTCACCATGGGGAATGTGATAGTTGGAGCTGTGTGTCAACTTGGCTAGACCACAATTCTGTTTAAGCAACTGTGATGTGAATTATTCCCCTGATGGGAATATATATGTTTTGAGCAGCCAATCCGTTGAAAGGGAGTTTCCCTAGGGGTGTGGCCTGCTTCCAGTATATATATGGACATCCTAGGAAAATAAACACTCTTCTGTGGATTGGGATCCTGTTGTGCTACTTACAACTGTCCGTGAGCGAACAATCCACCATTTGGCCTAGGGATCTTGGATTCATCATTCATTGGCGTCAACAGCTGGTATGCTGCCTGCCAACCTTGAGCTCATCAGCCCCTACAGCTGCATGAGTCAGGAAAAGCCTCCAGCTTGACGTTTGATCCAAGAACTTGGGACTTGCTAGCTTCTATAAGTGTGTGAGCCATTTTCCTAAGATAAATTTCTCTTTCTCTATATGTATGTATAAGCTTTACTGGTTTTGCTTCTCTAGAGAACCCAGCCTAATACAGGGAATAACTACATCCAGCCCCAGCCACTGAAAACCAGGCCCAGCCATGATGACACATAACCATGACTACTGCATACATACACACACACACACACACACATACATACATATATATTTTAAAAAAAATGTTTATTTTTATTTAGGTGCAAATTTATATTATTATTTTTTAAATTCATACATCATTATCTTTTTTTTTGGTAAAGATTTATTTATTTATTTATTTTTGCAGTGTTCCCTCCCTTCCCCTCCCAACCCTGGTAACCAACAAAGAAAGTTTCCTTCCGTATGTAAACCTTTCCTTGACTTTTTTTTTACAATAATGAACAAATACAATATTTGTCCTTCTGTGATCGACTTATTTCACTCAGCACAATGTCCTCCAAGTTCATCCATGTTATGCGGTGTTTTGAAGATTCTATATTATTCTTCACTGTTGCATAGTATTCCATTGTGTGTATGTACCACAGTTTGGTTAAACATTCTTCTGTTAATGGGCACCTAGGTTGTTTCCACCTTTTTGCTATTGCAAATAGTGCTGCAATGAACATGGGTATGCATATATCTGTTCTTGTCCTGACTCTCACTTCTTTAGGATATATAACTAGTAATGGGATTGATGGGTCAAATGGTACTTCTAGTTCCAACTTTTTAAGGAATCTCTATACTGCTTTCCACAGCGGTTATATCATATTATTGTCCCACCAACAGTGTGGGAGCTCTGCTGGTGTAGTGCCTAATACATTTGACTGCTAACCAAAAGGCTAGCCATTCAAACCCACCAGCCACTCCTCAGAAGGAAGGTGGGGCAATCTACTTCTGTAGTGATACCACCTCAGAAACCCAAGGAGGGGTCGCTATGAGTCGGATCCGACTTGACGGCACACAACAACAACAACCAACAGTGTATGAGAGTACCAATCTCTCCACATCCTTGCC
>NW_006921872.1:2192643-2228466 GCF_000298275.1 Orycteropus afer afer | reverse complement strand
ATGACATGAGACAAAGTATATGTGAACTGCTGTATGGAAAGTGAATTTGCTCTGTAAATCTTCACCCAAATCACAATAAATTAAAAATAAATAAGTAAATAAATTAAAAAAAAAAGTTGTCATTCTATGTACACATGTTAATGTATAGGCATAAAATTTGTGTTTGGATTTTAAAAAGATCTTTTCCCATTATAATTGCAAATCTTCCATTTACTTCTCCAAAATTTCCACGTTGCCTTTGGTTAAATTCCATTTTCTCTTGTCCAAATTGCACCCCAGGGATTATAGTCACCAAATATAACCTCATAAATTCCTAAATTTATAAAATTTACATTCCCAATCTAGTACTTTGACATTATGTTTAGAGTACATCCCAGCAAAAATTTGCCATGTCCTAATATCAGCATTATTTTCAGACCCAAAGAGGGTCTGAAAAGTGTAGACCAGGAACTTACATTGTAGCAGGTAATTATAAATATTTTGGAGAATCATTATAACAATAATGAGACAAGAGCTATGTATGCATTTTCCATACCCTTCTGAAAAGATTTTTCTTGTTATTAGGTACTATCAAGTCACTTTGACTTGATATGAGGGGTATTATTTTTAATGTCATATGGATCTTGGCTGAAAGCAAAGAATACCAGAAAGATGTCTACCTGTGTTTTATTGACTATATGAAGGCATTTGATTATGTGGATCATAAGATAGATAACATCGTGAAGAAAGGGAATTCCAGAACACTTAATTGTGCACATGAGGAAGGAACCTGTACATAGACCAAGAGGCTGTTTTTCTAACAGAACAAGGTGATACTGAATGGTTTAAAATCTAGAAA
Organism: Orycteropus afer afer; assembly: GCF_000298275.1. Lineage (NCBI taxonomy): Eukaryota > Metazoa > Chordata > Mammalia > Tubulidentata > Orycteropodidae > Orycteropus > Orycteropus afer. Next base: position 2,227,628 of record NW_006921872.1, on the reverse strand, counting down.
GGTGTGTGTCATTCAATCTGTATGCTGAGCAAATAATCCACGAAGCTGGATTACTTGAAGAATTTATTATTATATGAAGAAGAATGTCACATCAGGATTGAAGAAAGACTCATTAAAAGCCTTTGGTATGCAGATGACACAACCTTGCTCGCTTAAAGGGAAGATAACTTGAAGCACTTACTGATCAAGATCAAAGACTAGTCTTCAGTATGGATTACACCTCAACATAAAAAAAAACAAAAATTCTCACAACTGGACCAATAAGCAACATCACAATAAATGAAGAAAAGATTGAAGTTGTCAAATATTTCATTTTACTTGGATTCACAATCAACACCCATGAAAGCAGCAGTCAAGAAATTAGACGTTGAATTGCACCGGGCAAATCTGCTGCAAAAACCTTCTTTAAAATGTTAAAGAGCAAAGATGTCACTTTGAAGACTAAGGTCGCCTGACCCAAGTCATGATATTTTCAGTTGCCTTATATGCATGTGATGGGGTAGTGCCTAAGGCATTTGACTGGTAACCAGAGGGCTGGTTGTTCAGACCCACAAGCCACTCCTCAGAAGGAAGATTGGACAATCTACTTCCCTAGTGATACTGCCTTGGAAACCAAGGAGGGGTTGCTATGAGTCAGAGCCTACTCAAAGGCAGTGAGGTTTTTTTTTTTTTTTTTTTTTTTTTAACATGCATGTGAAAGCTGGACAATAAATAAGGAAGACTGAAGAAGACTTGTCACCTTTGAATCTTGTTGATGAAGGATAATGAAAATACCATGGGCTGCTAGAAGAATGAACAAATCAGTCCTGGAAGAAGTGTAGCCAGAAAGAATGCTCCTTAGAAGTGAGAATGGCTTCCTTTCTCCTACTTTGGTCATGTTGTCACAAAGGACCAGTGCTTGGAGGATATCATGCTTGGTAAAGTAGAAGGTCAGTGAAACAGGGGAAGACCCTCCACAAGATGGATTGACACAGTGACTACAACAATGGCCTCAAGCATAGCAAAGATTGTGAGGGTGGTGCAGGGCTGGGCAGTGTTTTATTCATGGGGTCACTATGAGTCAGAGCCAACTGGATGACACCTAACAGCAACAACACCAAGTTGCTTTTGACTCATAGTGGCCCCATGTGACAAAGTTGAAATTTTCCATAGTTTTCTTGGCTGTAATTTTGACAGAAGCAGATCACAGGTCCTTCTCCCTGGAGCCACTAAATGGGTTCAAACTGACAACCTTTGTGCCACCAGGGCTCCTTTTTTAGACTGTTGTTGTTATGTGCTGTCGAGTTGACCCGACTCATAGTGACCCCTCTTTGGGTTTCCAAAGCAGTATCACTGCGAATTGCCCAACCTTCTTTCTCAGGCTTTTCAGACTAGCTCCAGAGAAATAAAGTTGGGAATTTTTAGGTAATATGAATTAAAATGTGTGGCTATCGACCACCCACCCCACCCAATATACCACCCAAAGATTAAGACAATGAATATTTGTTGTGGGGGATGGGCAGAATTTTCTAATTGTCATTCAGCTATAGAGTTCAACTAGTCTGCTAAAATAATCGAAATTTATTTAAGTTAGACCATGTATGTTTTATAAATATCTCCTTTCTCATAATGCAAAGGTAATAAGCTTTGCTCATATCTGAATATTAACAATAATAGAAGTTTCTCAAAGGGTCAAACTTATGGTTCAGGATATGGTGTCTAAGAAGCTCTGGTGATGCAGTGGTTAAAGCAGTTGGCTACTAACCAAAAAGTTGGCAATTCAAATCCACCAACTGTTTGGCAGGAGAAAGATGAGGCAGTCTGCTTATGTAAAGATTTACATCCTTGGAAACCCTACGGGGCAGTTCTACTCTGTCCTTTATGGTCACAACAAGTTGGGATATACTCCCTGGCAGTGGATTTATATGGTATCTGGTGATGGTTCTGGTAATATAATAAATAGATGTTCTTGAAAAGAAAAAGGGAAATACAGAAAAGAATAAAGAAGGTGAGGAGAATATACCTTTATCTTTTGGTATTGTCCTTTTTGGGCATTTTCTTCAGAAGTTTGAGAGGATAGAGGAGCTCTAGTGGTGCACTGCTGCTTAAAGCATTGGGCTGCTAAACAAAAGTTTGCCAGTTGGAACCCACCAGCTGCACCATAGGAGAAGGATGAGGCAGTCTGTTTCCATAAAGATTTACAGCCTTGGCAACCCTATGGAGCAGTTCTGTTTGTCCTTTACATTCACTGTAAGAACTCTGTTTCAGTGGGTTTGGTTTGGTTGGAACCATGTTTAGTACTACTAATACAATTATGGAAACTCAGGAGTTCCTTTTAAAACCTTTTTCATCAGGCTAAAACATTAAATTTTGAAATTATTGAATGGAATTATACCTCTTCTTTGACTCTAAATACATCTCTTTAATTTAGATATCTTGGGATTAGAGGACTGTGCTCAACCATGTACTCTCCATTTCTTTGATTATTTAATTGATTTTTATTACATTCTCTCTTAGTCATCATCTTTTCACATTGAATTCCAAGCTATTCAATCATGTTCTCTTTCATCAACACCCTACTGCCTTTGATCACAAAAAGACTTCTTCTCAAGACCTTTTTCAGACGTATCTGGGTGCACTAAAGAGATTAATAATTTGGTGCTCAGTCAAATGGATATTTCCACACATTGGTTCAATATTTATTTAATGACATCAGGAAGAAGCTGGCTTCCATTAATAAAACTCTTTGCCACTTGCTTTATATTAAAAATGTAATGTGGTAAAAAATTATTAAAGTGAGCAGATCACAAAATATTAATGTCTGCCAGTGTCAGATTACCCAATAAGCAAAGTAAGCACAAACTTACTTGTGCTTACTTACTAATCTGTAGTGAAAAATTTCACATGGGTTTCACCACATCTTTGACTTTAATTTCACATGCTTTTCACATGGATATTACCATATCGTTGATGTGGTGAAAAACATGTGAAACTATTTTCTACAGATTAGTAAATAAGCACAAGTAAGCCTGTACTTTTCTTGCTTACTGGGTACTCCATCCGTATCAGGGACTATAAATATGAAGAGAAGCTTTGAATCTGTAGGAAGATGCTGGGGGTTGAGAGAGAGACAAAGGCCAGCCATACCTAGAAGCAGAATCTTTGATGTGGTAAAAATGTGAAATTGTTCAATACAGATTAGTAAATAAGCAAAAGTAAGCCTCTACTTACCTTGGTTGTTGAGTAATCTGCCCATTCCTGGAGACCATTGAGATAGGAAACATTTTTTTCAGTGCTCTTGTATCTTCCTTTACTCCCATACACTTTCCCCACACACACTAGCCCTGAGAGTTGAAGAAAGGTGTCTTAGGCTAGGTTCTCAGCAAAACCGGTGAAATATATATATATATATATATATATATATATATATTTGAGAAAGAGAGAAATTTATCTCAAAGAAAAGGCTCATGCAGTTGTAGAGGCTGGTAAGTCCTAAGTTCAAGGGTCAGAAGTCAAGATGGAGGGTTCTCCTGACTCACATAGCTGCAGGGACTGATCAACTCAAGATTGACAGGCAGTACAGGATGCTGCTGGCTTCTGAAGCTGATGAATCCAAGATCAGCAGGTAAGATGGCAGACTGTCAGCTCAGTCTGCAAAGGCAACAATCCCATAATCAGCAGGCAATATGACAAGCCACTGATTCAAATCCAAGAACCAGAGGTCAGATTATGATGAGCCAGACACAGCATCCAGAATAAGCACAAAGCCAGAGAGCTTTTATCAGGAGGTCCATATATATTGGAAGCAGACAATACCTCTGAGAAAACTCCCTTTCAACTCATTAGCTGTTCTTAGCAGCTGCCAGGCAGGAGGTGAGAAGCCAGGGACACACAGCCAGATACAGGTAAGGGAAGAGAGAGCTCCCAGACAGGAAGCAGGAAGCCAGGGCTTATGGCCAGATATAGGTAAGGGGGAAGGCCAGGAATTGAGTGGAGGGGTTTGAAACAGCTAAGGGAGATGAACTTGTCTGTCAGTTTGTTGTACTGTGGTGGCTTGTAGGTTGCTATGAGGATGGAGGCTGTGCCACTGGTGTTTCAAACACCAGCAGGGCTGCCCATGGTGGACGGGATACAGTGGAGCTTCCAGACTGAACAGACTTGGAAGAAGAAAGAGGCTATCCACTTCTCAAAGAATCAGCCATGGAAAACCTTATGAATAGCAGTGAAACACTGTCTGATATATTACTGGACAACTTTATGAATAGCCCTGAAACATTGTCTGACATAGTGTTGGAAGATGAGCCTCTCAGGTTGGAAGGCACTCAAAATATGACTGGAAAAGAGCTGCCTCATCATAGTAGAACTGACCTGAATGGTATGGATAAAGTAGAGCTTTCGGGACCTCTATTTGCTGACGTGGCATGACTCAAAATAAGAAGCAATGGCTGCAAACATCTATTAATAATCAGAACATGGAATGTACGAAGTATGAACTTAGGAAAATTAAAGTTGTCAAAAATGAAATGGAACCCATAAAGATTGCTATCCTATCCTTTAGTGAGCTGAAATGGACCAGTTTTGGCCATTTTGAATCAGACAACCATATGATCTACTATGCCGGGAATGACAAGTTGAAGAGAAACAGCCTGGCATTCATCATCACAAAGAATGTTTCAAGATCTATCCTGAAGTACAATGCTATCAGTGACAGGATAATATCCACATGCTTACAAGGAAGTCCAGTTAATACCACTGTTATTAAAATTTATGCACCAACCACCAAAGCCAAGATGAAGAAATTGAAGATTTTTATCAACTTCTGCAGTCTGAAATTGAATGAACATGCAATCAAGTTGTGCTGATTATCACTGGTTATTATAATGCAAAAGATAGAAACAAAGAAGAATCACCAGTAGTTGGAAAGTTTGGCCTTGGTGATAGAAAGAATGCTGGAGATCACATGATAGAATTTTGCACGACCAGCTTATTCATTGCAAATATCTTTTTCAACAACACAAATGGTGGCAATGCATGTGGACTTTGCCAGATGGAGTACACAGGAATCAGATTGACTAAATCTGTGGCAAGAGGAGATGGAGAAGCTTAACATCTTCAGCCAAAATAAGACCAGGAGCTGATTGTGGAACAGATCATCAATTGCTCATATGCAAGTTGAAGTTGAAGTTGAGGACAATTAAAACAAGTCCACGAGAGCCAAAATACAACCTTGAATATATCCCTCCTGAATTTAGAAACTGTATAAAGAATAGATTTGAGGCATTGAACACTAATGATGGAAAGCCAGAGGAATTGTGGGATGACATCAAGAACATCATCCATAAAAAAGCAAAAGGTCATTAGAAAGACAGGAAAGGAAGAAAAGACCAAAATGGATGTCAGAAAAGACTCTGAAACTTGCCCTTGAATGAAGAGTAGCTAAAGCAAATGGAAGAAATGACAAGATAAAAGAGCTGAACAGAAGATTTCAAAGAGCAGCTCAAGAAGATAAAGTCAATTATTATAATGAAATGTGCAAAGACCTGGAGTTAGAAAACCAAAAGGGAAGAACACACTCAGCGTTTGTCAAGCTGCAAGAACTGAAGAAAAAATTTAAGCCTCGAGCTGCAATATTGAAAGATTCCATGGACAAAATATTGAATGATGCAGAAAACATCAAAAGAAGATGGAAAGAATACACAGATTCATTGTACCAAAAAGAATTGGTCGATGTTCATCCATTTCAGGAGGTGACATATGATCAAAAACCAATGGTACTGAAGGAAGACGTCAAGGCTACACTAAAGGAAATGGCGAAAAACAAGCCTCCAGGAATTGACAGAATACCTATTGAGATGTCTCAACAAACAGATGCCACACTGGATGCACTCAGTGATGGCAAGAGATTTGGAAGACAGCTACCTAGCCATTTGACTGGAAGAGATCTGTATTTGTACCCATTCCAAAGAAAGATGAGCCCACAGAATGTGGAATTTAGCTAACAATATCATTAATATCTCATGTAAATAAAATCTTACTGAAGATAATTCAAAAACAGTTGCAGCAATATATTGACAGAAAACTTCCAGAAATGCAAGCTGGATTTGGAAGAGGATGTGGAAAAAGGGATATCATTGCAGATGTCAGATGGATCTTAGCTGAAGGCAAAGAATACCAGAAAGATGTTTATGTGTGTTTTATTGACTATACAAGAGCATTCAATTGTGTGGATCATAACAAATTATGGATAACATTGAGAAGCATGGGAATTCCAGAACACGTAATTGTACTCATGAGGAACCTGTCCATAGACCAGGAGGCTGTTGTTCAAACAAAACAAGGGGACATTGCATGGTTTAAAATCAAGAAAGGAGTGTGTCAGGGTTGTATCCTTTCACCATACTTATTCAATCTGTGTGCTGAGCAAATAATCCGAGGAGCTGGACTATATGAAGAAGAACATGGCATCAGGATTGGAGGAAGACTCATTAACAACCTGTGTTATACAGATGACACACTTTGCTTGCTGAAAGTGAGGATGACTTGAACATTTACTGATGAAGATTGAAGACTACAGTCTGCAGTATGGATTACACCTCAATATAATGGAAACAAAAGTCCTCACAACTGGACCAATAAGCAGCATCATGGCAAGTGGAGAAAATATTGAAGTTGTGAAAGACTTCTTTTTACTTGGTTCTACAATCAACATGAATGGAAGCCACAGTCAAGATATCACACATCTATGTTGTTGTTGTTATGTGCCGTCGAGTCAGCCCTGACTCATAGCGACCCCTCCTTGGGTTTCCGAGGCAGTATCACTACGGAAGTAGGATTGCCCAACCTTCCTTCCGAGGAGTGGCTGGTGGGTTTGAACCGCCAGCCTTCTGGTTAGCAGTCAAGTGCCTTAGCCACTATGCTACCAGAGCTCCCTCACACATCTATGTTGTTGTTGTTGTTATGTGCCGTCGAGTCGGCCCCGACTCATAGCGACCCCTCCTTGGGTTTCCGAGGCAGTATCACTACGGAAGTAGGATTGCCCAACCTTCTATAGCATTGGGCAAATCTGCTGCAAAAGACCTCTTTCAAGTACTGAAGAGCAAAGACATCTTCTTGAAGACTAGGGTGCACCTGACACAAGCCATGTTATTTTCAATTGCCTCATATGCATATGAGAGCTGGACAATGAATAAGGAAGACTGAAGAAGAATCGAGGCTTTTGAGTTGTGGTGTTGGTAAAGAATGCTGAAAGGATCGTGGACAGCTAAAAGAACTAACAAATCTGTCCTAGAAGAGGTGCAGCCAGAATGCTCCTTGCAAGAGAGAATGGCCAGACTTCGTCTCACCTACTTTGGTCATGTTGTCAGAAGGGACCATTCCCTGGAGAAGGATGTTATGCTTGGTAAAGTGGAAACAGAAAAGGGAAAAGTCCTCAACAAGGTGGATTGACACAGTGGCTAGCTACAACAATGGGCTCAGGTATAGCAAAGATCATGGAATTGGCACAGTACTGGGCAGTGTTTCATTCTGCTGTACATAGGTTCTCTATGAGACAACAACAGCAGCAGCAACAGATCTAATCAGGGAGGTGATTACATTATATTGGATCACATCATGGGGGGTGAGTATATCATAACTGCTAAACCACTGAAAATCATGGCCCAACCAAGTTGACACATAACCTTAACTATCACAGGGAGGTTTGGATGGGACTTTGAAGACTAATGTGTGCCTGACCCAAGCCATGGTGTTTTTATTAACATCATATGCATGTGAAACCTGGCCAATGAATAAGGAAGACCAAAGAAGAATTGATGCCTTTAAATTGCAATGTTAGTGAAGAATATTGAAAATGCCATGGACTGCCAGAAGAATAAACAAATCTATCTTGGAAGAAGTACACTTGGAATGCTTCTTAGAAGTGAGAATGGGCAGACTTCATCTCTCATACTTGGGTCATGTTGCCAGAAGGAACAAGGCTCTGGAGAAGGATATCATGCTCAGTAAAGTACAGCATCAGCAAAAAAGGGGAAGACCCTCAATGAGATGGATTGACACAGTGGCTGCAATGATGGGCTCAAGCATAGTAAGGATTGTGAGGATGTCTCAGGGTCAGGCAATATTTCATTCTATTGTTCATAGGGTCACTATGAGTCTAGCCAACTCAATGGACATAAGAGCCATGGGAGCTCAATGGGAGCTCTGGTAGCATAGTGCCTAAGGCATTTGACTGCTAACCAGAAGGCTGGCGGTTCAAACCTACCAGTCACTCCTCAGACGGAAGGTTGGACAATCTACTTCTGTAGTGATACTGCCTTGGAAACCCAAGGAGGTGTTGCTATGAGTCAGATCTGACATGATGGCAATGAGTTTGGTTTGGTAGCTCAATGGTTAAACACTCTACTGCTAACCCACCCAGCAGCTCTGCAGGAGAAAAGAAAGCAATCTGTTTTAGTAAAGATTATGGGCTAGGATACCCTATGAGGCAGTTCTACTCTGTCATGTACTTGTACATATACTTAGAAGCAGCCATTCAAACAGAATGAGGGGAATACTGCATGGTTTTAAATCAAGAAAGGTGTGTGTCAGGATTGTATTCTTTCACCATACTTACTCAGTCTGCATGCTGAGAAAATAGTCTGAGAAGCTGGACTATATGAAGAATGTGGCATCAGAATTGGAGGAAGACTCATTAGCAACCTGTGATATGTGGATGACACAATCTTGCTTGCTGAAAGTGAAGATGATTTAAAACACTTACTGATGAACATCAAAGACTACAGTCTTCAGCATGGATTCCACCTCAACAAAATCCTCACAATTGTACCAATAAGCAATGTCATGGTGAATGGAGAAAATGTTGAAGTTGCCTAAGGTTTCATTTTAGGAGCTCTGGTAGCATAGTGCCTAAGGCACTTGACTACTAACCAGAAGGCTTGAGGTTCAAACCCACCAGCCACTCCTCGGAAGGAAGATGGGGCAATCTACTTCCATAGTGATACTGCCTCGGAAACCCAAGGAGGGGTTGCTATGAGTCGGGTCCGACTCGACGGCACATAACAACAACAACAACAAGGTTTCATTTTACTTGAATCCACCATCAACACCCATGGAAGCATCACTCAAGAAATCAAATGACGTATTGGGCAAATCTGCTGCAAAAGACCTCGTTAAAGTGTTAGAAAGCGAAGATGTCACTTGAAGGACTAAGGTGTACCTGACCAAGCCATGGTACTTTTAATTACTACCTATGCATACAAAAGTTGGACAATGAATAAAGAAGACAAAGGAGGAATTTATGCCTTAGAATTATGTTGTTGGTGAAGAATAATGAATACACATGGACTTCCAGAAGAATGAACAAATCTGTCCTGGAAGAAGTGTAGCTAGAATGCTCCTTAGAAGTGAGGATGGTGAGACTTCACCTCATATACTTTGGACATATTTTCAGAAAGGATCAGTCCCTGGAGAAGGACATCATATTTGGTAAGGTAGAGGGTCAGGGAAAAAGAAGATGACTCTCAATGAGATGGATTGACACAGTGGCTGCAACAATGGGCTCAAACATAGCAATGATTGTGAAGATGGCTCAGAACCATGCAGTGTTTCATTCTGTTGTATAAAGAGATCACTATGCATTGGAACCAACTCTGTAGCACCTAACAATATTTTCCTAATACACAATAAACTAACATATAAATATTAAATTTTAAACATATACTAAAGGAGTTCAGAAGAAGATATTATTTCAGGCAAAGTGGATGGTCAGAACATTGACAGCAGAGGTGAAATTTAACTGGGTCTGAAAATCATATCAACCAGGATAACAAAACAAAATTAAAAAAACTCACTGTCGCTGAGTCGATTTGACTCACAGTGATCCCCTCCTTGAGTTTCCGAGATAATATCTTCACTGAAGTACATTGCCCAACATTCTGTCTGAAGAGTGGCTGGTGGGTTTGAACTGCCAGCCTTCTGCTTAGCAGTCAAATGACTTAGGCACTACGCCACCAGAGCACCCATCAACCAGGATAAAAGGTATTTATTTATTAGGGTGCAGAGGATATTTCATACATATAAAGTTTATTTGGGGAGTAGGGAATAAGTTAGCTTGGTTAAGAAGTAAGTGGTTTTTTTTTTATGTGTATGAATTTCTAAGTCTGGAAAAATTTAATGGAGGCTAATGCTTTCAGTTGAATGCCAAAAAAAAAAAAAAAAAAAAGAGAGAGAGAGAGAGAGAAAGAAAAATCATCGTCTGTTTTTTCCAGCTGAGCCTAATGCATTTCTAACCTCACTTGTAACCTGAAGGGGTTGATTTTGAAAGGACCATAATTTTTGTTAAAGTCATCCTTTTGACATCAGGAACAAAGAATGACTTGCCATTTCTACATTAAATAATTCAGACCCAACATAAGGCAGATTCTAGAGCTGGTAATAAGGTAAACAGAAAATGTGGGTGACTGGAAGCTGGGGCACCGGCTGGTGCTCTTATTCAGCAACTAATGAGCTGTGTTACTTGAGGCAAGTGATATATCTCTGGATCTCAGCCTCCTCATCTATCAAATGTGTGGGGTTAAACTACATGATCTCTAAGATCCAGCTCAAAAACTCTGTCATTCTCTGTAAGTGATTCAGTAAGACAATCAATCATCAAGAGATCATCAAATTCAGTGCTGATTCAGCCCACTGGGTAGGAGGTGCTTCATTCTGAGTTCTTAAGTACACAGTGGAGTATGGAGTCCCAGTTATCAAACCTGAGTGATGCTCAATCTGTAACAGCTTGGTGTGACTTGGGTTCTTCCACGTGTGTGTGTGTTGGGAGTGTGGGTGAATAGTGCAAAGTGACTTAAGATCCTCTTAATAATGACTGTCTTGAGATGTTTGAACAAATGCAGCACTGGAGGTGCTTACTCCAAGGAATTTGGAAGACAGCTACCTGGTCAACTGAGTAAAGGGATCCATATTTGTGCCCATCCCAAAGAAAGGTGATCCAAAAGAGTGGAAATTATTCAACAGTATCATTAATATTACATTCTAGTAAAATCTTGTTGAAGATAAGTAAAAAATGGTTGTAGCAGTATATTGACGAGGAACTGCCAGAAATTCAAGCCAGATTCAGAAGAGGGCATAAAATGTGGGACATAATTGCTGATGTCATATGGACCTTGGCTGAAAGCAAGGAATACCAGAACGGTGTTCATCTGTGTTTTATTGACTATGCAAAGACATTTGACTGGGTGGATCAAAACAAATTATGGATAATATTGTGAAAAATGGGAATTTCAGAACACTTAATTGTGCTCATGAGGAACCTGTACATAGACCAAAAGGTAGTTGTTCAAACAGAACAAGGGAATACTGAGTGGTTTAAAATAAGGAAAGATGTGTGTCAGGGTTGTAGCCTTTCATCATATTTATTCGATTTGTATGCTGAGGAAATAACCTGAGAAGCTGGAGAATAACATAGAATCAGTATTGGAGAAAGACTTATTAACAACCTGTGACAGGCAAGTGACACAACTGTGCTTGCTGAAAGTGAAGAAGACTTGAAGCATATACTGATGAAGTTCAAAAACAATAAGCTTCAGTATGGATTCCACCTCAATGTAAACAAAACAAAAGTCCTCATAACTGGACCAGTAAGCCACATCATGATGAGTAGAGAAAAGATTGAAGTTGTCAAGGATTTAATTTTTACTTGGATCCACAATCAACACCCATGGAAACAACAGTCAAGAAATCAAAGGACATAGTACATTGGGCAAATCTGCTGCAAAAGACCTCTTTGAAGTGTTAACGAGCAAAGATGTCACTTTGAAGACTAAGGTGTGCCTGACTCAAGCCATGGTATTTTCTATAGATCATGTGCAAGTGAGAACTGGACAATGCATAAGAAAGATCACAGAAGAATTGATGCATTTGAATTGTGGTGTTGGCAAAGAGTATTGAATGTACCATAGACTGCTAGAATAACAAATAAATTTGTCTTGGAGGAAGGACAGCCGGAATGTTCCTTAGAAGCAAGAATGGCCAGATTTTGTCTCTTGTTCTGTGGTCATGTTGTCAGAAGGGAGCAGTCTCTGGAGAAGGATATTATGCTGGGTGAAGTAGAGGGTCAGTGAAGTGGAAGACCCTCAGTGAGATGGATTGACACAGTGGCTGTGATGATGGGCTCAGGCAGGGCAAAGATTGTGAGGGTGGTGAAGGGTTAGGCAGTGTTTCATTCTGTTGTGTGTGCATAGGGTCACTATGAGTCAAAAGTGACTCAACGACCCCTAACAACAACAACATACTCAGTCTAAAAGATTGCTATGTCTCTAAACACTTAAGATGATACCAGAGATTGGTTCACATTTTGCCTACATATACCCTGGTCAGGGTCAACAAGTTTCAAAAGCCAAGTATCCTTAAAGGAAGCTCCTCATGGTCCTGTCTGGGGATAATATAACAATGATAACACAGCACAGACTCACTGGAGTGAATGATAACTGGAAAAGGAGGAAGACAGAAGAAAACTGTCTGTCAATCATCATTCAGCATTCATTCATTTAATCTAAACCAGTTGCCATCAAGCTGATTCCAACTCATGGTGATCCGTATGTGTCAGAGTAGACTGCACTCCACAGGGTTTTCAATGGCTGGTTTTTGGAAGTAGATTGTCAGTCCTTTCTTTTAAGGCACCTCCAGGTAGACTCACTTCCAACCTTTTGGTTAGCAGCCAAGCTGTTTTAACCATTTACAACACCCAGAGACTCTTCATTCAGACTAGTCCTTATTGTCTATCTAGAATCTTTTCTAAGGACTAGTATCTTTCAGCAGGGAACAAAACTAACAAGAATCTCTGCCTTATGGAGTTTAAAATATGTCCCCAACTCTTCCTTCTGAGATAACCAGAACATGTACTACTATGCACACATTTACTTCTTGGGGGTGGGGTTGTTGCTGTTTGCTTATTTGCTTTCTTTTATTTTGGTTAGGCAGATATAAAGAGTTGGCAGGTGGGGAATAGTTTTAGGATAGCTACTTGGTTCTCAAAACTTGACTCATTCAATCACTGATTTGTTTATTGAGAACCAGTTACATAAAAGCCAGGTTATATATATATATATATATATAGGCACTGTGGGGGCATAGTGCCTAAGGCATTTGACTGCTAACCAGAAGGCTGGTGGTTCAAACCCACCAGCCACTCCTTGGAAGGAAGGTTGGGCAATCCTACTTCCGTAGTGATACCACCTCGGAAACCCAAGGAGAGGTCGCTATGAGTCGGATACGACTCAAAATATAGATATCTCTCTCTGTCTCTATATATGTATTTAGGCCAGTTTTGTGTCCAAATATATTCACAGCATAGCTTTCCCTAGTGAGGGAACAGAGACATGAAAATACAGTATTACAATTCAGTACAATATGTGCAACAGCAGAGTGCACAACGAGTGCCCCACCCCCCAAAGAGGGGAGCAGCTAACTCCATTGGGGAAAACTCCAGGAACATTATCCCAGAGGTTCAGTAGCTTGGGCTTTGGAGAATGATAGGAGTTTTGTTGCAGGATGATGGGAGGAGCATGTGCAGAATAACAATAGGGGGAACAGGTACGTTATATTTGGAAAGTGGTGCTCATTCTGTGGGGCAAGAATAGCAGTCCTACACCCAGCACATTAGAATCACCTGAGGAGATCTTAAAAATACCGACATCTTGACCTTACCAGCAACCGATCTAAATTAGTATTTCTAGGGGTGGAGCCCAGACCTGCACAAACTTTTATAGCTGTCAAAGTGATTCTAAGGTGCCACCAGGATAGAGAACAATTAGGCTTGAATGAAACCAAATTTATTGCCATGGATTCAGTTCTGACTCAACTGTCCTATAAGACCAAGTAGAACTGCCTGTGGTAGTTAAATTTGTATGTTAACTTGGCTGGGCCTTGTTGAGTAGCTGGGCAGCTAGTGGTAGTTGTTCCCCATGATGAGACTGCCAATCAAATCCATGCTGGGATGTACCACAAGCAGCTGAGTAGCTGCCTTTGGGATGTAGTGTGCTTCCTGTATATAAGAAGCAGCTTTGGGAATGATCTGTAGCCTATGGCATGCCTGGACCCTGCATGTAACCATGTCATTGCTCAGCAGCCTGGTATGCTCTGCTGACCTTGGGACTTACAATAGACTTGAATTAATGGCCTGCTATGTGGTTTGGTAACATTGGGACTGTGCCATTTTATTTGTTGACCTTGGGCTTGTTAGCCTTAGCAGCCAGTAGCTGCCTGAGTGAAGAGATGCCTCTAGCTTCAGTGGGCCAGGAGCAAGAGGCAGAGCTGAAGCCCAAGGTCGAGGGGCTTTCACCCAGCCCCTAGAGCCTGGCACTTTGAATTTGGACTTCTAGCCTCCCGAACTGTAAGAGAATAATCTCCTGTTCATTAAGGCCATCCCATTTGTGGTGTATTCTTGTTAGAGTGGCATTATGTAACCAGAACACTGACCCATAGAGTTTCCAAGGCTGCAGATGTTGGATTTTGTTGTTGTTGTTGTTGAGAATATATACAGCAAAACACATACCAATTCAACCATTTATATGTGTACCATTTAGTGACATTAATTACCTTCTTGTGCAACCATTCTCACCCTCCTTTTCTGGTTGTTCCTCCCCAATTAATATAAATTCATTGTGCCCTAAAGTTGCTATCTAATCTTCCTAGTTGCTATTGTCAATTTGATCTCATATAGCTATTTCTTAAAAGAACATAATATGTACATAATAACCTGGGGATCTTGTAAAGATGCAGATTGTGACTCAGTGTATGTTCTGGTTACCTAGTGCTGCTGTGACAAGAATATATCACAAATGGGATGGCCTAAAGAAACAGGAGTTTATTCTCTTACAGTTTGGAGGCTTTAAGTCCAAGTTCAAAGTGCCAGGCTCTAAGGGCTGGGTGAAAGCCCCTCAACTTTGAGTTTCAGCTCTGCCTCCTGTTCCTGGCCAACTGAAGCTGGAGGCTTTTCTTCACTCAGACAGCTCTTGGCTTCTGAGGCTGACAAACTCAAGGTTGACAAGTAAAAAGGCATAGAGTGTTAATGATACCAAACAACATGGCAGGGCACTAATTCAAGTCCAGAAGAAGTCCCCAGATTGGCAGGGCATGGCAGGCTGCTGAAGAACTAGGCTACATGCAGGATTCAAGTGTGCCAAAAAGCTGGAGACCTTCATCAGAGCTGCTGCTTATTTACTGGAAGCAGACCCCATCCCTAAAGCAGCTACTCAGCTGCTCCAGTAGATTCCACCATGGAATCATTGCCAGTCTCACCATGGGGAATAACTACATCCAGCTGTGTGCAGCCATTCAACCAGGCCCAGCCAAGTTGACAACAACCTTAACTGAAATACAAATTCTCAGCAGAGGGTCAAATTGGAATGAACTGGTTTGAAGCCCTGCACAGAACACACTAACAAATGGCCAGAACAGTGATTCTAAAAATCTGGTCCCTGGACCAGCATCATCCACATCATCTGGAAACATAGAAGAAATAATTTTCAGACTCCACCCCAGATCTCTGAATAAGAAACTCCAGGGAAGAGAGGAGGAGAATATTAGCAATGTGTTCCACAAGCCCCCTAGATGATTCTAATTCACGGTAAAGTCACAATAAAGTTTGAGAACAGCTGGGCTAGATCATTAATAGGTTGGGTAATGCTGTTGTTGTTGTTATGTGCCGTCAAGTCAGACCTGACTCATAGCGACCCCTCCTTGGGTTTCCGAGGCAGTATCACTATAATGGTGTTGAAAAATACTAGAAATGTATATGCAGTATAATTATAAAGAAAGTGTTATATACAGAGTTAGAACTTTATCCTATAGGCAGATGTGGTAGTTAAGTTTATGTGTCAACTTGCCTGGGCCTAGTTGAGTGGCTGGGCAGCTGGATGTAGTTATTGCCCATAGTAAGATTGGTAATTAACTCCATGGTGGAATGTATTGGAGTAGCTGAGTAGCTGCTTTAGGGGTGTAATCTGCTTTCCGTATATAAGAAGCAGCTTTGGGAATGGTCTCTAGCTTATGGCATGCTTGAACCCTGCATGTAGCCATGTCATTGTTCAGCAGTCTGCCATGCTCTGGTGACCTTAAGACTTTCAATGGACTTGAGTTAATGGCCTGCCATGTGCTTTGGTAACATTGGGACTGTGCCATTTTGTCAACCATGGGCTTATTAGCCTCAGCAGCCAGTAGCTGCATGAGTGAAGAGATGCCTCTAGCTTCAGTGGGCCAGGATCAAGAGGCAGAGCTGAAGCCCAAGGTCGAGGGGCTTTCACACAGCCCCTAGAGCCTGGCACTTGGAACTCAGACTTCTAGCCTCCTGAACTCCAAAAGAATAAACTTCTGTTTGTTCCAGCCATCCCATTTGTGGTACATTCTTATTAGAGCGGCACTCGGTAACCAGAACAGCAGGCATCAGGGATCCTGTCCAAAAACCAGAACCAAAACTCACTACCATCAAGTTGATTCTGACTCATAGTAATCTCCATTGGGTTTCCAAGACTGTAAATCTTTATGGAAACAGATTGTCCCATTTTTCTTTCACAGAGTAGCTGGTGGGTTCAAACCTCTGACTTTCTGGTTAGCAGCCAAATGCCTTAACCACTATGCCATCAGGACTTTCCTAAGGGATCCCTTGGACAATATTAAATAGGAGAGTATACTCTAATTCAAAGTTATATTTTGAGAAAGATCTTATACATAGAAGTGCACTCTTGAGGCACTTGCCAACTATTGTGCAAAATGTCCCAGTTGCCTTGTTGCCATTGATGTTCTCTTCACCCACCTACCAAAGTCCCAGAGCCCCTACCAGGAACAGATACATACTCTGAGTTCGGACACATGCTTACTAACTTCTAGTGGCTTACTTCCCTGGTTTCCCTGCAACTTTTCCATGGACTCTCCCATTCTCCTGAGTCCCTTTGAGTAGTTACTGCCTTCGAGAGGTTGGCCTCTCCTTAACTTGGCTTCTCCTGGGGCCAAGACCTCTTAGGTCTTCCTTCCTTGGTTTCAAGCACTGCATTCTAACACTACCCTTTTCCCATGCCACACCCCACACCCATCTCAAGCAAGATACAGTGCTGCCCTAGGCCTTGGCTTATCTGGGAGGAGGCACTAGACAGAGCCGAGAATAGATACTGTAAGTCTGGTTGTCAGTGACTTACTATGTGGCCATGGCCAACTCATTTACCTCTCTGGAGTTCAATTGTCTCATTTATTTAAACCAATCCCAGCAACTGAATTAAGTAATCATTGAAGAAGAGATGATTGTCTGTGATATGCAAAGCATTTGCTGTACAAGATTGCTTTAGAAAATACATTGTGCAATCACAAGCCTGTTAACCTGGACATGGAAGAAGCTTCTTTATACAGCACTCATCCTCATAAGCTCAATATCCAAAGTGTAGAAGAATAACAGTTTTGAAATATTAACCAATGTTTTGCCCCCAGATCTCTGCTCTTTGCCCTTCTCTCTTGTTCAAATAAATAGGCAATTCTGGGCTTACTGCCTCAGGAGAGATATGACACAACTGAAAAAGAAAAAAAGGTGTATTTCCCTGCTTTGGTTAATGGAAGTCTAAGCCTTTAGGGCAGAGGCTGCAAAATGGTGGTCCTTGTGGGGTAAAGCTGGGCCACAAATGTGTTTATGTTTGACCTGCAGATTTTTCACAAAATGAATTAACTTCTAACATTTTAAATGGGAAAGGTTTACATAAAGTGAAAATTTCCAACTTCTTGAAAAACATATTAGAAGATGTGGCAACTTTGGATCTCAGAGAGAAAGTCTTGCACCCCATTTCTTGCATCAAGCAGTCCTGGGAAGGAAATAAGGCCACTGCGAAGGAATGTCTGTGCCTTGGCTTGGGCAAGCAGAGCCACAGGCAGCTCCAGAGATTCATCATGAAGACAGTGGTGGTGAGACCTGGCAGGGCCCAAAAGACCAGAAGAGAGACAACTCAAGGTGACAAGTGTGGTTCGTGGTCAAAGAACTAAAGGGATGAAGGATGGATGTCCTAGCAGATGCCTTTGTGGACACATGATATAGAGAACAACATGCCTCTTGGTCCTAGATTAAAAAAAAAAAAAAACTAGTTCCTGTGGAGTTGATTGTGACTCGTCACAACCCTGTGTGTGTCAGAGTGGAACTTTACTCTGTAGTTTTCAATGGCTGATTTTTCAGAAGTACACTGCCAGGCCTTTCTTCCCCAGGGCTTTTGGGTGGATTTAAAACTTCCAGCCTTTTAGCTCAGCACATTAACCATTTGCACCACTTAGAAACAATGCCCAGGAGCCAAGAGAGGAATGGCAAACCTCTAACACAGAGATTAAGTCTCTGCCATGTGCATGGAATGAAGGCTCAGAATAGAAATTAGTTTGAATTATGGAAAATTAACATAAAACTGTTTTCTGCATGCCTCAGTTTGGGACTTAAGAATGTACTCACTGTAACAGAAATGAGGGTTTTATTATATGCTTGTTTTCTATGAGCACACACTCTTTTTAAAATGGCATCATGTGCAGGTGATATAAGTGGTAAAAGAAAATGGCAACTGTGGCTGAAACTTCTCTTCTAAAATGAGACAAAAATTGTTTGTTCCAAAGAGTTTGGAGATGGGTTTGGTCTTTCCACCACTAGTTTTTGACATGTTTGAGTCTATGACATATTTGAGGAGCTCATGAAAGCTAGAGATCTTCTGTCTAGAAAAACATACACAAGCATAAAATTTGTGTGTGCAATTTCAGGGGCTTCAGAACCTCCTCCCCTCTTGGAAGCCCATTCATGAACCCCAGGCCAAGAAACCTTCCCACAGGGGCTGCGTCTGCCTGACACTCTTCCTGACCCCGTTTTTTTTTCCAGGGGATTTCAGTGAAAAAAAGAAAAACCTTGGCCTATTTGGAATACAAAGAAAACTGCAACCCACTGTCTGGCACCCTGGCACCCGGGCCCTCTGTAGTCTTTCAAAGGCCTCGCCCATCCCCATCCATCCTCCATCCTCCAGCTGCAGGCTCCTTTCTTTGGGGCTGGTGCTTTCTGAGCTCTGCTTGGAGCCCCTCTCTGGGCCTGCTTGATGCGATATAAATAGAAAAGGCTGAGGCCCTCTGTGTCATCGTGCTATCCCCCATCACTACCATCACTAGATCGCTGGAGACGCTTAGATCTGCTGCCTGTTAGGAAATTCACTCTGAACACAAAAAATATCCTGGCCAAGGGATGCATAGAAAGGGTACAGAAGCGTGTGACTGAAGGTGAGGAGATGTGTGAAGGAGAAAGCATCTTCTGACAGCTGGAAGCCACAGATTCCATTCAGTAGACACCACCATAGGTGTCGATCCAGTTACCAACACTACATGGGTGGAGCCTCCTTTGTGTGGAGAACTGCTTTAGCCTGGTGGCAATTAACTTTCAACAATGGAAGCTGGAGAGAGAACCACAGAAGACACACTCACCATACATGTGGGCACCACTGTGTGTCAGGCACTTGGGAGTCCCAGTTGCATAGGATGCCACCCACCCTCCACATAGTGCACTCAGTGTGGGCAAGGATTCCTCCTGTCCCCCCAACTACTGTGAGAACTTCATCAAGTTGCTTCTCCTCCACCTCAGCCTCATTTTTCTCACTTTTTATATAAGGGTGATGCACGTGATGATTCTTTTCCCGGTGGTAAAACTTCTGATTCCACTTGGCCTACATACAAAGCTTCTACTGGAAATGTTATTGCCACTTTGAGCCACTAGATGGCGATTGTACTTATTTTAAGAAAAATGCTGACTTAGAACAACCACGCAAAACAAAACAAAACATGGGATTGCTTAAGACAGTGAGGAATTATATTGAGTTAAATGTACAAAATTGAAATGCAAATCAGCTAATACTAACTGCTACCTGTATGATAAAATATGCAGTTATGAATCTACCATATCTCACTTGGGTTGCTTAGAGCAGCTGGCGGAGGAAGAGGAAAGAGGAAGCTCTGTCCTGATATCAGGGGATCTACTGCTAGTTCTGGTAGCATAGTGGCTAAGACACTTGCCTGCTAACCAGACGGCTGGCGGTTCAAACCCACCAGCCACTCCTCGGAAGGAAGGTTGGGCAATCCTACTTCCGTAGTGATACGCTATGAGTCGGGTTTGACTCGACGGCACATAACAACAACAACAACAACTGCTAGTTCCAGCTCTTTCTCTAAGGCTGTTGGACTTTGATGAGCCACTTATTTTTCCTCTGCCTGGTTTCTGTGTCTGTAAAACAAAGAAGGGTCTCATCCAGAGTCTGTGAATTAGCGTTCTACAGTTCCCTAGATAAGACTGCCTGTGCCAGTCAATAAAGATGCATTTACAGTTGAGAATTTTTAATATTGTTGGGCTCTAGGATGAGAGAAATAAGCCATATCATCACATATACATCATTCAGACATATATGCTGCAACCTGGCAGTCTCCATCTTTTGTCAAAGAAGCTTTGACAAATTAAACATCCCTGTAAAATTGAATGGAACTCTGTGGTTAAAGCATTGCTCTGCTAACCAGAGGTCAGTGGTTCAAACTCATCACACACTCTGCAGGAGAAAGATGAGGTAGTCTGCTTCCCTAAAGATTTACAGCTTTGGAAACCCCATATGGCAGTTCTACTCTGTCCTATAGATTCAGTATGAGTCAGAGTTGACTCAAGGCAGTGGGTTTTGTTTGGTTTTGGCTTAAAACTGAAATCTGCTTCCATATAAGGAAGTGTGGCAACAGGCCAACTCATCAAGCAGACCAAACAATCTCACCCCAAGGCTAGAACCAATCCCTTAAGCAAACAGCTCAAGTCCCTGAGGAAGGCCTTCCAGCTCCTCCCCAGACCTACAATCATTTTTTCCTCTCCTTTGTTACTCTACAGTGGTTTCATTTTCTCCTACTTCCTCTCCCTGGATGTATCAAATTTCACCCTTGGTGGTGAAAATCAGACCCTTGGCTCGTAGGAATGGGAAAATATACCTTATTAGAGCCCATAGTCCCAAATAGCTAGCACCTCGGTCTAAAGTCGTTTCTCAGATGTGGTCTGTTGACTACTTTTATCAGAATCAATTATCCTAAAAATGTAGATTCCTGGTTCTACCTGGATCTACTGAGGCAGAACCT
This sequence comes from Orycteropus afer afer, assembly GCF_000298275.1. Taxonomy (NCBI): domain Eukaryota; kingdom Metazoa; phylum Chordata; class Mammalia; order Tubulidentata; family Orycteropodidae; genus Orycteropus; species Orycteropus afer. The sequence continues at coordinate 2,206,502 of NW_006921872.1, read as the reverse complement.
CTATGGGGAAACTCTATAATATGCATTTTCACAAGTGTTCTGATGAGACTGATACATGCTAAAGTTTGAGGCTCACTGCCTCAAGAAGAGGCCCCTCATCAAGATGGGGAATACTTGAGTTATAGGTAATTTAGTGGAACAGTAGGCACATGGCATTTGTTGGAACAGAAAAAAATGTCAGAGAGAGGCTGGAAGTAGCTCATGTGGGGCTTTTCTGAGTGGCAATGCTTTTGTGGAACCCACGCCTGCTTGGCTTCTTTCAATGTAAAGAAGCTTACATTTTCCTTCCCAAATTCATTAGAATCAGGGGCAGCAATTCACTGTAATTAGCCATCTCATGAGAGATTGGTAAACAAACTAGAATGTTATTTCATTAATTATAAGAAAAGACAAAACTGCTAAGCAAATTGGAATACTAGTGTCAGCATGCCAGGGAGTTGCTCTTTTTTAGAAAAGTTTACATAGGAAGGCAAATTACCATTAGCAGGTGGTTTGATGAGCATGAACTAAGAGAGTGGGAATTAGACGATCTTAATGTGGCAACCAGATACACAATCTCCACCAAACGAAAGGGAGAAGAGAACAGATCTGCCTTTAACTAAGCACTCACTATAAACCAGACACCATTCCTTTTTTTAATCTTCTAACATATTTGGCAAAGGGACAAAAAATCTTGCTAGCTTGTCTTAGCATCCTTTGTGTGGTGATGTAATGGAAAATCCTTGCTCTGTTTTTTTCTAGACTATTGTGGCCTGTGTTGTTGTTGAGATGATCTGACTCATGGAAACCCCACATATGCAGAGCAGAACTGCTCTGTAAGGTTTTCAAGGCTATGACTTTTGGGAAGCAGATCACCAGGCCTGTCGTCCAAGGCACCTGTATGTGTGTTTGAACCACCAGCTTTTCCACTAGTAGTCAAGTGCTTACACAAGTCAACCCCATCTTACTTCTGTCCATTGATAAGATAATTGAGTAGGATTCTTGAGATGCATCTTAATTCTACTGACTAATAAAATCTCTTAGTGAGTGTCCTCTGCAAAATGGATTCTAATCCATTACCTCTGATTCTATTTGCAGCTTCATCTAATATCATAATTGCTAAATACCATTTTAGCAACATGAGGCATAATACATAAAATACTTGTGTTCCTACTGAGCTGTGTTCAAATTATGCACACACTTAATTCTTAACCTTTCTTCTAAAAGTACAGCAGAAGCAAACTTAAATGGAATCAGGGTGATCTGTACCTTATTTATTTAGATGCAAGGCATATCTAATGCATACATATCCGACTGGGTTTTGGGTTCAGCTTTTAATTCTAGGTCAGAATTGTTCACATAGCCTCCCTGACATTCCCTATCATCCCGTGGGTCCACTTTGTTACCATTAGTCACTTTTCATGTGGGCTCTATTGATGTGACCTATCCTCTTAAGGTTTGTAGGTTAAATTTTCCTATAATAAACTTAAATTTAGAGAAAAGGACAAAGCCAGAGAAAGCAGATATATTGAAGTTTTGCTTAATGCTTCTAACAACTGCTGGAACTGCTGAAATAGAATACAGTGGCTTCTTTCCCTGTGAGCTTATATTTGAAATAATAATATCATTTTATATAGAAAATAGATAAAGCATTAGAAAAATAATACTCCAATGTAACCACTTCCACATTTACAGCTTCAGGACATTGATGCCATTTTTCATGTTGTACCACCATTTGCTATCCTTTTCCAAAATAGTCTATCACCATTAGCATAAACTCAATGCCCCACAAACAAAACCTTCACTGTTCCCCATCCCTCCCACCTCTGGTAACTACCAATAATCTTTGATTTCAAAAAATAATACTCTTAAAGCCTGATCCACATTTTCCTATTTTGATGAAAAGAGCCACAGCCCTGAGAAAATTCCCTTTCAACTGATTGGCTGCTCGTAGGAGATCTCATGGAGATGATCACATTATATCAGATCTTGTCGTGGGAGATGACTACATCATAACTGCCAAACCACTGAGAATCATGGTCCAGCCAAGTTGACACACAACCTTGACCATCACTAAGTGTGCTTGATCCAAGCCATGGTATTTTCACTCACCTTATATGCATGCTAAAACTAGACAATGAGTAACAAATACCGAAGAAGAACTGATCCATTTAAATTGTGGTGTTGGTAAGAATATGGACTGCCAGAAGAACAAACAACTATGTCCTGAAAGAAGTACAGCAAGAATCTCCTTAGAAGTAGGAATGGTGAGACTTTGTCTCATCAGGAGGAATCAGTCCCTGGAGAAGGACTTCGTGCTTGATAAAGTAGAGTTTAAGCAAAAAAAAAAAAGAGGAAGACCCTCAACGATACGGATTGACACAATGCTGTAACAATGGGCTCAAACACAGCAATGACTGTAATAAAGGCCCAGGACTGGGTGGTGTTTTGTTCTATTATATATGGGGTCAGTAAGAGTCAGAATCAACTTGAAAGCAACTAACAGCAACAATGTTTTCATCCAGGAATTTGTTTCCTCCATGATCCATATCTTCTGTTTTTTCAGCTTCTCCCTCCTTCTGACTTCTTCTTTTCATTGCTTAGTCATGTTCAAGTCTCTTCAAACTTAAAGAATAATAAACAAAACTTCCCCCATCCTGCGTTCTCCTCCTCATTTCACCGTGTAGTTTTCCTTTTTCTCCAGGCTTCTAATGGTCCCATTCAGCTTTGTCACTTCTTTGCTGTTCACCTCATCCTCCATCAAATATGATTTGACTTCTGCCCCTACAAATCGAAAAAAATGCTTATCTTAAAGTCATCAATGACTTTTCACTGTCAAAGTCAGTGAACAGTTAAGTTCTTTCATACTTAACCTCTCTGAGATATTTGGCATTTACCCATTTACCTGTTCTTCTTTTTGAGACCTTCTTCTCTAACTTCTGGGAGGTATGTGATGATAACTCCCAAATTGGATCTCCACTCAAACCCTCTGCTAGGAGTTCCAGACTTTCACACTGAAACTGCACACTAAATTCTCCACCTGGATCCAGGTGCAACATATCCAAAATGGATCTCATTTATGTATTCACAAAGCTTTTCCTTCTGTCTGCCCTGTCATCCAAGTTCAAAGTCATCCTTAACTTTTCATTCTTCCTCCCTCACCCTTGTGGCCAGTAATTGCCAAGTTTTTTCTACTCTACTTTTGAATAAAAAGACCTCATTTCTAACTTAACTATAGAAAGAATCAGCAGAATAATTTCCTGCTTTTCGTCTAACTCCAGAAAAATCTTATGTGGAAGTTGGAATTCGGTGATTTTCTCTCCTTGCTCTTCATACATATCTCATGCTCTGCATTAAAACATTTGACTTGGGAGGAGTGAGCTCAGCTGCAGTGAAGGGTGCCAAGTGTCAAGCTAACTTCTTTTTTTTAATATTTGTGTTGGACAAATGGGGTTTTTCAAACCATAATCATCTTGAATTATGCATCTTTAATATGTTTTAAGCAAAAAAGTAAAAGAAATAAATGTGTAAGTGTTCAGGGGAAGGTTGGGCCATGAGAATCATCACAGTGAAGTCACTGAATGTGACCATGCCAGTTCTTCTAGTAAGAATGAATCTCACATGTTCTTTCTGAAATGAAGGAAGTTGGGGTTCCGTATTCGTGCTCCAATGAAGATAAGCCAGAGGACAAGAGTAGGCTTGTCACCCCCTCAGCCACTCTCCTGGCACATATGAGTGTGTAAACAGCCCATCATTCATGGCCCTACTCTGTCATCATGATGTGTTTTCCAATACTCATCTGGAAGGTATTTCAAAAGAGAAAATATCTGGAGAACTTTGATATTTATGAAATAACTCATGTTAATCAAACCTGATTTTTTTTGTTTTTCAATGTTCCCTCCCCTTCCCTCCCACCCCTGGTAACCAACAAAGAAAGTTTCCTTCCACATATAAACCTTTCCTTGACTTTTTACAATAATGAACTAATACAATATTTGTCCTTCTGTGATTGACTTATTTCATTCAGCATAATGTCCTCCAAGTTCATCCACATTATGTGGTGTTTCACAGATTCTACATTATTCTTTAGGGCTCCCTAGTATTCTACTGTGTGTATGTACCATAGTTTGCTTATCCATTCTTCTGTTGATGGGCACCTGTTTCCACCTTTTTACTATTGTAAATAGTGCTGCGATGAACATGGATGTACATATATCTGTTCTTGTCCTGGCTCTCACTTCTTTAGGATATATACCTAGTAATGAGATTGCTGGATCAAATGGTATTTCTAATCTGAACTTTTTAAGGAATCGCCATGCTGCTTTCCACAGTGGTTGTATCATTTGACAGTCCCACTAGCAGTGTACGAGAGTCCCAATCTCTCCACATCCTTGCCAGCATTTGTTATTTTCTGTCTTGTTAAACTTTGCGATTAGTGATGGGGCAAGATGGTATCTCATTGTTGCTTTGATTTGCATCTTTCTAATGGCTAATGAAGGAGTTCTGGTGTCAAAGTGACTAAGGCATTTGACTGCTAACCAGAAAGTTGGTGGTTCAAATCCACCAGCCACTCAGCGGAAGGGATACTGGGCAATTTACTTCCATAAAGATTTACTGCCTTGAAAACTCAATGGAGATCACTAAGAGTCAGAATCGACTCAAATACAGTGAGTATGGTTTTCTCTTTTTTTCAGTGGGTAATGATCATGAACATTTCTTCATGTGTTTGTTGGCTGCCTGAATATCCTTTTTGGTAAAGTGTCTATTCATGGCTTCTGGCCATTTTTTAATTGGATTGTTTGTCTTTTTGTTGTTGAGTGTTAGAGTTTTCTATAAATATTAGAGATAAGTCCCTTGTCAGATAGGTCATTGCCAAATACTTTTTCCCATTCTGCAGGTTCTCTTTTTACTCTTTTGGAGACGTCTTTGGAAGCACATAAAAATTCAATTTCTGGAAGGTCCCATTCATCTAGTTTATCTTCTGCTATTTGTGCATTTTGAGTTACACTTGTCAGTCAATTTATGCCATAAATGAGGACTCCTAAATTTGCCCCTAGTTTTTCCTTGAGAAACTTTATAGTTTTATGTTTCACATTGAAGTCTTTGATCCATCTGGAGTTAGTTTTTGTGTATGGTGTAAGGTGTGGATCTTGTTTCATTTTTCTGCAAATGGATATCCAGTTTTGCCAGCACCATTTGTTAAAGAGACCATCTCTTCCCCCATTTAATGGATTTCAGCCCTTTGTCAAAAGTCAGCGGACCATAGGTCCATGGGTCTATTTCTGGGTTCTCATTTCTGTTTCACTGGACAGACCTGATTTTTTTTTTTTATCAGAAAAATTAAAAAGGGAGCAAAAAAAATTAAACTAAATACTTTTCAAGATCACTTTAAGCTCAAAAAACTCAAAACCAAACTCACTGCCATCGAGTCAAACCAGACTCATAGTGAACCCTCCTTGGGTTTCTGAGACGGTGTCTCTATGGAAGTAGATTGCCCAACCTTGCTTCTGAGGAGTGACTGGCAGGTTTGAACCGCTAGCCTTCTGGTTAGCAGTCAAATGCTTTAGGCGCTATGCTACTAGAGCTCCTTTAAGCTCAAAATTCTATGATTTAATCACTGCTTTTTAACACTGACATGTGTTGAGGGGTAATTGTTACAAATTCCTCTGAGAATCTGATGGAAGTTATGGGTTGTCTTTTCTGGAAAATGCTTACATGCACACACACACACACACACACACACACACACAGAGCAGTTTTTGTGAAATTTCAGGGATCTTAGTTTAAGAGGCCCTGACTATATCTGGACATTGACTAGGCATGAATTTGGATGTGAGTGAAACATTTTATTTTTATGATCAGAAAAACATTATTAAAGAAAATTATTCCCAATCAGTACCCACAAAAATCATCCAGCCTCTCAAACCTATTCATCTTCTGTTTCCTGAGGAGTCTTGTCATGGACTTCCCTGGGGTGCCGAGCTCTCAGCAGAGAATACTGTTCCTTGCCTCAGCCAGTTGTGACTCCAACAGAAATCTTCCTGGCTTTCTATGTGGGAACTTAGACCCTCCCTTAACTCTATGCCTATGCCCACAGGACTGGCTGCTCCAGGAAGATAGGCCAGAATCTAGCTTCCTAGATGGTCTTTTCTCTCTAGGTGGTCCCTGAGATTATTATCAAACTGCTCACAAATTTAGAAGTTAGCTTGGAAGTGGTATATAGGAGGCTAGATTGGTTCTAGCTGTTCCTTTCCTGGAGAGACAAGAAAAAATTCGTTTGTCTTGGCTGGAGATTTGAGTCACAAATAGGTGCCTGGGTTGAGGGGAGAATTGGTATCACTAAGACAAAGAGGCTTTTAAGGGCTGGCAACTGGTCTGAGTGAGACTCATGGAACTGGAGTTTTCATTAAGAGGTTAAGCCTGGAGTTAAGCATTTCTCACATTTGAATGTTCTCAATGCTTGGATCAATCCATATCTTCAAAGACATGCGATAGTGTTTGGGCAGTAGTATTCTTGCTGCCTAATTACTATCATTGCTATGTGGATTCCAATCTCTGTTACTATTAACCACCCCCAGGTTACCCAGATTCTCCACTTTCTGGGAACCCTCCTCTATCTGATTTCCTATTGACTGTTCACATGCTACTTGTGTTTCCCTAAAATCCATGGGCTTTTTCAAGAATTCTAATAAATAGTCAAAATTTCTTCTGACCCCTAAGAAAATATCTTACATGTCATAACCACTAGATAAACATAAGTTGCAATTTCCCCAGTAGATGGAAAAGTCCAATTTTGTTTCCTGTTATTTCTGCAGAATAATAGAAAACAAAATGTTGGCAGAAAGCCACGGGGGAAAATAAGAATTTCAGCAGTTTCACCTAATTCCATTACATTGTCACTTCTCAAACTCACCAGTTGTCAGACCATATTGCAAAATGTCACCAACAATTACTCTATTTCCTGTATTAGGGAGAAAAGAGATTTTTTTTTGAGCCTTGGGGAGAAAATGGAAGAGGAACTTGCATAAGGGAAAGTGCCACATAAGAGTCATTGTACTCACTTGCCTCCTAAAATACTCAATATGTGAAGAGAAATGATTTTGACAAAATGTTTGTTTGCTTGTTTAAAGAACAAAACTTCTAACTTTAGTTTGTATTATCAAGTTTTCACAATGTGCTCAGTGTATTATATAGAACATGATACCCAAGAAATAGATAAGTTCTCTCAGACTCCAAGAATAGGACCATTATATTCACGGTTCAGTCTGCCTGGACCGCTCTACCAATATGCACACGTCCCCGTCTTCATCTGCCCCATTCCAAAGTATCATTTATTTATTTATTTATTATCATATTGGACAAGTTATTATAAGACCAATGTGGGAGACAAGCTCCACAACCAACCTGTTTGAAGAAGGAAGGAAAGGTGGGAAATTAGAATATGGAAGGTTTCAATGGAAACTATGCCATTCTCTTCCTGTCCCAATCTCAGGGCAGTGTAAAAGGATCCAGCCCCAGCTCAAGCCAAAATGAAGAATAATCCACCATTTATGTATGCAAGAAGTAGAGCTATATTGTGATTAAGAGACTTTGACTCTGAGCTCCCATAGTTACTATCTGTGTGACCTCAGATAAGTTATTTTACCTCTTTTTGTCTCAATTTTCTCATTGGTAAAATGAGAATGATAATAATAATATGAGACACAGATAGGAAGACTCATTAACAACCTGTGATATACAGATAACACCATGTTGCTTGCTGAAAGTGAAGAAGACTTGAAGCATTTACTAATTAAGATCAAAGACAACTGTCTTCAGCATGGATTATACTTCAACATGAAGAAAACAAAAATCCTCATAACTGGAAAGATATGCAACATCATGATAAATGGAGAAAAGATTGAAATTGTCCAAGTTTTCATTTTACTTGGATCCACAGTCAACACCCAGGGAAGCAGTAATCAAGAAATCAAATGACATGTAATACATTGGGCAAATCTGCTGTAAAAGACCTCTTCAAAGTGTTAAAGAGTTAGTCACTTTGAAGACTAAAGGGCACCTGATCCAAGCCATGGTATTTTCATATGCATGTGCATATGCATGTGCTTCAAATGCATGTGAAAGCTGAACTTTCACATACATATGAAGGAAGACTGCAGAAATGATGCATTTGAACTGTGGTGTTAGCAAAGAATATTGAAAATACCATGGACAAACATATTCTGGAGCAAGTACAGCCAGAATGCTCCTTAGAAGCAAGCATGGCTAGACAAAGTCTCTGGCCCTTTGGTCATGCTGTCAGAAAGAACCAGTCCCTGGAGAAGGCTATCATATTTGGTAAAGCAGAGGGTCAGTGAAAAAGGGGAAGCCCCTTAATGAGATGAATTGACCAGCCACTGCGATGATGGGCCCAAGCATGGCAACAATTATGAGGATGGCACAGGACTAGGTAGTGTTCTGTTTTGCATAGGGTCACTATGAGTCAGAACTGACTCGAGAGCACCTAACAGCAACAACAAAAATAAACGAGTTGCTTATCAGCAGTTCCTTGTGCCTTGCATACGGTATGCACTATAAAAGTATTTGCTATTTTTATTTCATGTGCTTAAATTATTTTACCAAATCAGGATATATATATATATATATATATATATATATATATATATATATATATAAATTTCAGCCATTATCCTTTACCACCCCTATAACTATACTTCATTCTAATCTGTCACCCTTTCCCCTTTCACTCACTAGGCCACCATTGTCAAGAGGAGGGTTGGCATTGGCCATGATCCCTTGGGAAGAACACTTGCAGAGCCAGCTTTCCTTCCTGATGCCTGAGAAAGGGTCAAAAAGTTTCTCTGACCTGGGGTTGGGGAAAAGAGTTAGAAGGGAAGCAAGAAATCAGAGGTTGGTGATAGTATCTGAAGAGTGTCATTGACCTTCAACATGCTTCCCACTACTCAAAGATTTGCTTTAAATGGATAAGTAGTAGCCCCCAAATAAGAGTGAGGGTCTAACAAGAGAAATATCTGTCCTGCATCCCAACTGGACGTTGAGTGATGTCAACCTCATAGAAGTTCTTCCCCACCAAATCATGGCAGCAGGTAGGAAGAGATGGCTGCAGATGGGGTTGAACCAAAAAAGATCTAGAATACCCTCACTTGGTTTCCCCCTGTTTGGAAGGATGTGGGGAGCAGTAAATCTTCTTTGCTCCCCAGAGAAGTATAGAGAAATTTCACTGGGAAAAAGAGAAAGTCAACCTAGAGGAGTATTATGAATATCTGTTCTGAAGAAGTCCTGATGAGTCCTGATGAAGGGGCACCAAAACCAAAGTGGAGAACATTACATGTCTGAAGACTAGCTAGAAAGTTGGTGCTGGGGTAGATGTCTCTATGGCAATTACCTGAGCACAAGATGAAATCTTATACATCTCAGTAGATACCAGTATGGGAAGTACCAACAACCAGGGGCCTGATCCCCTTGTCACTGATGCTGTGACACTACATAAGGACCCTGGATCTTAGATGCTAAACCTGAAGTTGGGACAGGATTGGAGTTAGTGGTCAGGGAGGACAAAATCCTGAATTAGCTCATGTATAAGCCTGAAATGAATGAGTTTACCTGAAATTAAATAAGATTAAATTTTCTGCCAGGAAGCAAAATGGGACTTGAAATAGAGAATAACTTGAGTCATAGAAAAGCAAAGAGCATGGGGGCTGAAAATTCATACTTGCTAACTTACCAGAGAATAGAAATGGCTAGGATTCTTATTCAAAAGTACTCTGTAAACTGAGGAACCAATGCCCCAGACATCCCCAGAAGACACTGAAATTCTGCTTAGGCAGTCTTAAGCAGTGCCACTTTCTTTCTGAAGGAAGAAATTTCCTGGATTATTCTTGTTTTGTGCTGTCAAGTCTGTTCTGACTCATAGTGATCCTATAGGACAGAGTAGAACTGCCCCATAGGGATTCCTAGGCTGTAATCACTATGAGAGAAGATCACTAGGTCTTTTCTTCTGTGGAGCCATTGGTGGGTCAAACCACTGACCTTTTGGTTAGTACTCAAGTACTTAACCACTGCACTACCAGGGCTCCTTCCTAGTTTTGTTGTTGTTAAGTGTTGTCCTAGAGATTTAAAGCCTTGGAAACCCTATGGGGCAGTTCTACTCTGTAGAACATCTGGAATCAACTGGATGACAATGGGTTTGCCTGTGGTTTGTGTGTGTGTGTGTGTGTATGTATGTGTGTGTGTGGTTTTTGTGGTTCCTATTGCAGCAGGAAAAAGGCAGTACAGGCTGGTGGATAGAGCCCTGCATTTAGGTCAGAGGCCTTAGGTTCAAATGCCAATCCCACTTCTTACTGAGCTATGTCATCGCGGGCAAGCAATTAATCTCTCAGAACATCAGGCTCCAATGCTGCCAATCTTTCAGGATATTTACAGGATTAAATGAGAGCAGGTATGGGAAGTCCTCTCATATGGCCAGACAGATGGTAGGTGCTCAGTGAATATCTGCTGAAGGAAAAAGCCCTGCTTCTAACTCCTTCTAAACCTGGATTGCTTCTTCTCTCAGTATAGTCCCACTTCCCACTCATACTCCCATTTCAGGCTTGGGTCTTGCCCTGAATTAATCTATAGATGAATATCATCTACAGATGGATGACCCAGAACCATCATGCTGCCCCACACTAATTCAAATGCTATTTGTCCTTTGGATTCCAACTGTTCTGCTGGGTTGGCTGCTTTACCCCTAACCTCCACCTCCAATACCACCAACACCCCCCCACACACACACCCCTCCCTCAGCAGCTTGTGCCGGTGAGGTACCCACATAGCTCAAGGGTAAGCCCATCGTAACTTCACATGCTGTATCCCAGAAACATCTTGGAGTTTTACCTTAAAACTGGAGAGGGAGAACGCATCTAAAATAAACAGATGAGTTTGGCTTTATAATTAAGCTGGAGGAAAAGTGTGCAGCAATATCCTATTTTGCAATTTAAGTGATGTGCTGAGGGCTCTTTGAGAAGGAATCAGAGATGTGGACTCCACATTCAGTATTAAAAGGAGGGAAATTTGGAAAGGAAATAGAGCTTTCAAAGGGGGTGGCTCTTTAAAATTTCCCTGGGGCTGATTGAAAGAAAAAAGTTGGTGGACAGGGAAAGAGCAGGAGATTGAGAGGAGTCCTAGGGACTGTACTGGTGGGAGGCCTGCATGCCTCCCTGACAGCTTGATATATTTCAGTGACAGGAACTGCTGACTGGACTCTCTGTTTAAGTTTGCACATTTTGTTGGCTTCCTTGGTGTAGATGTTGAGCTATTCTTTCCAAGCTCCCCATCTGCATTCACTATTCTCCCTTTAACATGTTTATGTCTGGGTTCAGGTTCTTAATAGTGAAGTAAAATGCCCTGTTATCAGAGCTTCCAGAAAAAAACAAACAAACAAAAAAAACACTGAGCACAGAAAGAAGCAGTTAAGGCAGCTGGGATTGCACCGGGAGGGAGGGATGAGTTCAAACTGCACCCCATGGAATCTAGAAAGCTCCATCAGCTTTTCCAGTTTCTCTTGAGCCTTCATATCCCCCAAGGACCTAGTTGTCCCTAAAGAAAGCCATTAGTGTGCACAGGCTAATGAGACCCTCCAGTCACTGGAACAGAGACTCAACAGGGAGCCTGTTTCTGTACACTTGGCAATAGGAGGCTGGAAACACCTGGTCCTCCTACCCACCCCCAGGCTCTAGTGAGGACGTGCTGACTCCTTTAATCTTGGCAGCCCTAGGACTTGTGCTTAAAGAAACACCCCTAAGGAGTTAGATAACTTCTCTTCTGTGGGCACTAGCCACAAAACTGGGCTAATGGGATTCTTGCTCCTATCTAGTGTCATAGTTTCATTGTGTCATAGTTTCATCCTTGGACAATGGCTTTTGGGGAGGCCTTCTTGTAGTGCAAAGAGTTTTTTTCATGAAAGCCAAAGTGGAGACACTAATAGGAACCAGCTGTTTACTTCTGGAATTGGGAATTATTCCTAGTTGGGGGACCACATGGGTACATGCTGATTGACACAGCAACCCCCATTTAAACACAGACTAACTTCCACAGACTAAATACACTCATTCAGTTGCTGCCAATATTTCCACTGATAGAAACCTCTAGGTTCCTGTGGTAGCCCAATCCTATACACAGATCAGACGCTGTATAGCAGGACTTACATTCCCAAGGGAGCTCCATATGGCCCTGCCTGGTTAGTTTCCTCTCATGATGGTACCAGATCATCTCTACCCCCACAGAACACATACCGTGTTATCTGCCTAACTTGAGGTCTAACCTATACTTTTAAGTCTCATGGGTCAAATTCTACCTATATCATTTAAATATTGGCTCTGTGACCTTGTCACTTAACTTCTCTGAATCTCTGTTGCTTTTTTGGCGAAATCCAAGTATTATTATGTCTCTTGCTGAGTTGTTGTATTAGAATTAGTGTTGGTAAAGCACCCTACCATATAGGAAGTGTTGAATAAATGGTGTCTATTAGTAGTGGAAGGAGCTCTGGTGACATAGTGCCTAGGGCATTTGACTACTAACCAGAAAGTTAGTGGTTCAAATGCACCAGCCACTCCACAGAAGGAAGACTGGGCAATCTATTTCTGTAAAGATTTACCACCTCGGAAACCCAACGGGGTCGCTATGAGTCTGAATCAATTCAATGGCAGTGAGTTTGGTTTGGTTTGCGTATTAGTAGTTGAGAAGCTCTGATGGCACAGTGGTCAAAGCATTTGACGGCTATCCAAAAGGTTGGTGGTTCAAACCCATCAGCTGCTCTATGAGAGAAAGATGAGGCAGTCTTCTTCCATAAAGATTTATAATCTTGGAAACCCTATAGAGCATTTCTACTCTATCCTATAGGGGTGCCACGAGTCAGAATCAACTCACTGACAGTAGGTTTGGTTTTGGGTTATTAGTAGCAGACTCCCTGGGTGGCACAAACAGTTAAGCACTTGGGTGCTTAACTGCTTGGGGCAACCCGAGGTGCCTCAGAAGAAAGGCCTGGCAATCCACCTCTGGGAAAAATCAACCATTGAAAACCCTGCAGAGCACAGTTCTACTCTGACAAAAATGGGTCACCATGAAGCAGAACTGATGTGATGGCAACTGGTTTTTAATAACAGCAACAGCAGCAATAGAGTAATTGTATATTTGGAATAATGAGTATTCTTTCCAATCATGCACTTGCTTGATCTAGTTCAATAGTTTTCAGATATTTTATAGCAGCAGAACCCCTTTTCTTTCCCAATGAAATCTGACATGGCATCCCCGTTCCATACAGCATAAACAAAACAAAACAAAATTACCAAACTCACTGCCGTGGAGTTGGATACGACTCATAGTGACCTCTCCTTGGGTTCCTGAGGCAATATCACTATGGAAGTAGATTGCTCAACCTTCCTTCCGAGGAGTGGCTGGTGGGTTTGAGCCGCCAGCCTTCTAGTTAGCAGTCAAATGCCTTAGGCACTATGCTACCAGAGCTCCTAAAGCATAGTAAACCAAAAAACCAAACTCACTCCTATCAAGACAGTTTGACTCATAGCAACCCTCCTTGGGTTTCCAAGGCAGTAACTTTATGGAAGCAGCTTACCCAGTTTTCCTTCCGAGGAGTGGCTAGTGGGTTTGAAACACCAGCCTTCTGGTTAGCAGTCAAATGCCTTAGGCACTACACCACCCAAGCTCCTATAAAGCATAGTGTTGTTGTTGTTGTTATGTGCCGTGGAGTCAAACCCGACTCATAGCGATCCCTCCTTGGGTTTCCAAGGCAGTATCACTATGGAAGTAGGATTGCCCAACCTTCCTTCCGAGGAGTGGTTGGTGGGTTTGAACCGCCAGCCGTC
>NW_006921872.1:2181143-2192043 GCF_000298275.1 Orycteropus afer afer | reverse complement strand
ATGTGAACTGCTGTATGGAAAGTGAATTTGCTCTGTAAATCTTCATCCAAATCAAAATAAAATTAAAATAATAATAATAAAATAAAATAAAATAAAGACTCTTGCCCATTTGGCTTTCCTCCAACTTTCTGTGAGGGCCTTGCACCTCCTGTATGGCATTCCAGGATGATTCACAACAGTTTAAAAATTGTAAGTTTATTCAACAATTGCCATTTCACCTACCACTACCGGAGACTTGGAAGGCAGAGTCTGAACTCATGGGCTGGTACAACATGATGCCTTGACTCTGGCCACTCTTGGGACCAAGCAGGCCCCTGCCACACAGCATTGTCTCTGCTCCTGTTAGGGCCTTTTCTTCACTCACCTGGATGAGCATAATGCCTCTACTTGAAGCCCTTCCTGTCTCCATCCGTCCTACCTACAGCTGCCTGAATTCTCTCTTTCAAACACAGCTCCTATCTTATTATTTCCCTCTTAAAAATTGTCAATTCCCATTTCCTCAAACTGTCAATCATAGCTCCTCACCACTTCTTAGACCCCTACTTTTTCAATGTCGTTTTCCATTACATTAGTCTTATTTTCATTTTCGCACTTATATGTTGCCTTAGATATTTACCTAATTGTATCCTTACAGTGACCAAACACAGCAGGTTAATGGAACAGGATGTTAAACGGAAGTTTCAGCGAGGTCTGAAGATTATGGGAACTATATTCCAATGAGGTGCCAAGCTGGGACAGAATTTCAAAATAGGTACCTGAGAACTGATTCTAGAGCTCTTAGACTCCTTCTCCACGTTGAAGGTAATGGGAGTGGGCACTGGAGGGTTTTTGAGGAGAATTTCTTTGGAGAGAGCTGTAGCATGAACTCTACCCTGAAAGGGAAATGTGGGGTGCCACCTCCCAATGCTGGTAAGAATGACTTCAAGAAAATTGGGAAGAGTTGTTGATGTGTTGTTAGATATCCCCCACTACACTCACATTAAGGGGATAAGGGGTGTTTTTTCCCTCATCTCAATTAAAGAAAAGTAGGTCTTGAAGAGAAAATTGATATGCCCCAGAATCTGGACAACCCAGAGGTCTGATGTGTGCTTCCCATCTGAAGGCAGGTAGCTAGCTTCTTCAACAGGAAAACAAAGGAAAGATAAAAGGCTTTCCCAGATTGTGGGGCAAAAATGACATCTGTTTTTCACAGACACGTGGGACTCACTTGAGAAAGAGCCAACATTTGGTTGTATTAGGTTATTCCCAAGAAGACCTCCCAGAAAGGTAAACGGAAACCAAAAGTATGGCCGAGTTAGTTCTCAGGGCTTAAGAAAGGAAAAAAGGACACCTGATGGTGCAGTAGTTAAAGGCTTGGCTGAGAACCTTGTAAGGTTGGGGTTTCAACCCACCAGTGACATCTGGGAGGTGGGGAGAGGGGAGATGTGGTAGTCGCCTTCCATTAAGATTACAGCCTTGCCAAATGCTAGGGGGCAGTTCTACTCTGTTCTGTAGGATCACCAGGAGTAGAAATCTACTTGATGGCAATGGTTTTTTTTTTTGTTGTTGTTTTTCTTTTGCGTGGGGGGAGGGGGGTGTTAAGGAAGGAGAAAATTGCCATATGGAATAGAAGTGAATTTACTTTTGTAAAGGGAAATGCAAGGGAGAGATCACCAGCCATAAGGATGGGGGGGGGGCGGGGAGGCAACCTACACGGGGAAAG
The DNA here is from genome assembly GCF_000298275.1 of Orycteropus afer afer. Classification (NCBI taxonomy): domain Eukaryota; kingdom Metazoa; phylum Chordata; class Mammalia; order Tubulidentata; family Orycteropodidae; genus Orycteropus; species Orycteropus afer. Next base: position 2,190,341 of record NW_006921872.1, on the reverse strand, counting down.
CACAAGAAAAGAAAAGTGAATGTTGAATCTACCAAACCCAGAGAGTGCCAGTGCTATAGCTGGACAATAATAGTATCTCCCAGAACAAGCCTCCAGCTGCCTCTACCTCTTTCCTTGCATTCCAAGGTTGGAGAAGTCAAGCACAGCCATGAAGATGGAGGATGAGAAGGGGAAGGATTGGATGGTGTGGTGGTTTTGTTTGTGTGTCAACTTGGCTGGGCCTGGTTGAGTGGCTGGGCAGCTGGTGGTAGTTATTCCTCATGATGAGACTGGCAATCAACTCCATGGTGGGATCTACCACAAGCAGCTGGGTAGCTGCCTTTGGGTATGTGGTCTGCTTCCTGTATATAAGGAGAAGTTTGAGAATGGTCTCTAGCCAATGGCACGCTTGGACCCTGCATGTAGCCGTGTCGTTGCTCAGCAGCCTGCTATGCTCTGCCGATGTTGGGACTTACAATGGACTTAAGTTAATGGCCTGACTTGTGGGTTGGTAATGTTGGGACTGCGGCTTTTGACTTGTCAACCTTGGGGCTTCTCAGCCTCAGCAGCCAGCAGCTGTCTGAGTGAAGAAACACCTCTAGCTCCAGTGGGCCAGAAGCAGGAGGCAGAGCTGGACCCCAAGGTTGAGGGGCTTTTACCCAGCCCCTAGAGCCTGGCACTTTGAACTTGGACTTAAAGCCTCCAAATTGTAAGAATAAACTCCTGTTTGTTAAGGCTATCCCATTTGTGGTATGTTTCCTGTCAGAGTGGCACTAGGGAACCAGAACAGATGGGAAAAGAAAGAAGAAAATGACCAGAGCCCTTCCTGTCTGCTGCATGCCCAAGGAGGATGAAACACCAACTTTGTCAAGTTCCTGATACTGGTCATTTTAACTTTTTTTTTTTTTCCAAAAAACCCACTGCCATCCAGCTGATCCCCATTAGGTTTCCAAGGCAGTAAACCTTTATAGAAGTAGATTGTCTCATCTTCCTTCCCTGGAGCAGCTGGTGAGTTTGAACTGCCAACCCTCTGGCTAGCAGTCAAATGCCTTAAGCACTGCACCACCAGAACGCTTTAGTTTAACTAGTAGATTGAAGGTACTTATATTGTCCAATAGTAACCAGTAAACTCATGAAACTGCCTGAGTTTTCATCTCATGGCAGAGGAAATATTAGTTCCACAATCTAGATTAAAGAGATACAGATATGCCTCTGAGATGTTACAGGTTCGGTTCCAGACTACCCAAGTCACAGGAATTTTTTGGTTTCCTAGTGTAAATAAATGTTATGTTTACACTGTACAAGAGCATTATGAAAAAGTCTGAAATACTGTGAGAATTACCAAAATGTGACATAGGGACATAAAGTGAGCATGTGCTGTTGGAAAAATGGCACCGATAGACTTGCTTGATGCAGGGTTGCCACTTTGGTTTGTAAAAAATGCTGTATCTGCAAAGCACAATAAAATGAGGTGTGCTTGTAGTGGGAGACAAAGTTACTTTATGATTGTATTCCAAAGTTATTTTATAATTATATGATTATATATACTTGCTCAGCGTTAACATATATTACTCTCAACATTAACTTAAGTTTGCTTACGTAAATAAAGGAAATACTGACTGAAGTAACTGGGAAATCCGTAAATCTGGTTCCTGGAACACAAATGTGGCCATTATCTCTCTCTCTCTTTCTCCCTCTCCCTCCCTCCTTCCCTCTCTCTCTTTCTTTCTCTCTCTCCTGCTTTTGCTTGCATTCTCATCTTTTTCCATTAGTTTATGGGGCTCATTTTCTTTCAGTGCAAATTGGTTTTATTCTTGAAGAGAGTGTTACCACAGTAGGCAGCTATAGGCTTATAGAATCACAGTGTAACTCCAGAAGAAAGAGAGAACTTCTTGCTTTTAGCATTTGAATGCAAATTCCCAGAGGAGTTCTTGATTGGCCTGGGTTGGGTCATGTGACCATTCAATGTCCAAAAGTTCAGGGTACTCTATTGGCAGATTCACCAAAACAACATGGAAATGGGATGTGACTATTTAAAGAACGGGGCACAGATTTGCTGAGCAGACTGAAACAACAAATGCAGTAGTTGTCCACATGTAACAGAAGACACTGAAATGTAAAGATACCAGATGATGTACTAACCCGCTGCTGGTGGGTTGATTCTGAATCATAGCAACCCCATAAGAAAAAGGAGAACTGCCTTATAGTGTTTTCCGTATGGCAAGAATTCTACCACTGAACTACCAAGCTTATACATATCTCCATTCTGGTTTTTATCATACTTGTTATTAGTTGTGTGTCTTTCCAACTGCCCTTCTGCTCCCACTAGACTCTGAGACTTATGAGTCAGAGAAATATTTATCATATGATTAAAAAACCTAAACCCCAAAACCACTGCTGCTGAGTCAATTCTGACTCATAGCGACCCTATACGACAGAGTAGAACTGCCCCCATAGGGCTTCTAAGGCTGTAAATCTTTACAGAAACAGACTGCCATGTCTTTCTAGAAGGCTTTTTTTCTAAAAGTGGTTGGATATAAAGGTAAGACTTATGTTTTTACATTAATGGTTGGTACCACATGCAATATTTCCCATTTAATTGGGAGATGGGCATCCCATTAATCATTTCAAAATTTAGAAGCAAATTTCCTAAGACTGCTAAATATACCCTGACATATACTCATTAGTCTAGGCAGTGACCATGACCTAAATCTCTTTCACCAGCAAGATTGGAAAGTGAGGAGGGAGAAAGGGATGGCTGTCAAGCATCTCAGCACAGAAAGCTACTCTCACTTTATCTCTTGGCTGGTGACTCACCTACAGTTGGCACAAGATAGGGGGACCCAGGCAGTAGATAGGACACTGTGAATGTCACTCCATTGACAATTTTCACATTTCAGAAGGACATAGAAATGGGAAAACAGACCATGATAAGCCCTAAAACCACATCATATCTCCCCACTCCATACAGTTTATTTTCAATTGCTATTATCATTGATTGTGTCATCAGGCAGTGACAGTCACATTTCTCCTCAAAACCCCTCTAGGAGCAAATGTCCCATAAGGTCACCTTCTCCATCAGCTGAGCCAAAATCACAGAATTCTGCAATGTAAAGTTAAAAGAGATCTTCCTAATAACAGGAGACATGTTAACATTTCTTGTGTACCTATTATGGGCCAGCCACTTTATGTAGTTTGTTTCATTTAATCCTTACACTAACCCTGATGTATAGGTTGAATTGTTCTCACATTTTATTTTTTTAATTTTACTGTGATTTTGGTGAAAGTTTACAGAGCAAATTCACTTTCCATATAGCAGCTCACATACACTTTGTCTTATGACATTGACTACAATTTACCACAGTGCAATAGCTCCCTTCCCACTTCTTCCCCATAGTTATATCTTCCCTGTGTCCTTCCCTCCCATGAACTCCTGTCCCCTGAGCCATCTCCCTGTGCAAAAACAGCTTTTCTATTCTCCCATGATTGATCTCTCCAAGGAGTATATCTATCTCATGTAAATGTTCAGCTCATATGCCTGTCTTTAGTTTGGCAGGAAGCACGAGGGTGGGTTCAATTCTAGACCTGAAGGGCAGCTAGGGGCCAAAGTCTCAGTGGTTCCTTCAGGCTCTATCAGACCAGCAAACCCGGTCCCTTTTTTTTCTTAATGATTTTGAATTTTGTTCCATATTGTTCTCCCACTCTATCCAGGATATCCTACACAGATTCCCCTCTGAATGTTAACAGTGGTAGCCAGGCACCATCTAGTTCTTCTGGTCTTATAGTCACATAGGCTGAAGATTGTGTGGTGTACTAGTCACTTGGACTAACTGTTTCATGCGTCTTTTGTTTTCTTTATTCTTCTTTGCTCTGGACAAGGAGAGACTGTTCTCACATTTTAGATGAGAAATCTGAGGCTTGGAAAAATGAAGTGAGCTCCTCAAGTTTATGTATCTAGTAACCAAATTGAAATTGTCAATGATTTTATTCTACTTAGATCAACAGCCAATTGCCCATGGAAGCAGCGGTCAAGAAATCAAACAAAATATTTCATTGGACAAGTCTTCTGCAAAGGACCTTTTTAAAGTTAAAAAGAGTGAAGATGTCACTTTGATGATTAAGGCATGCCTGACCCAAACCATGGTATTTGCAGTTGCCAACTTAACATGGAATAGTGAAAAAGGAAGATAGAACTGATGTATGGAACTGTGGTGTTGATGAAGAGTATTAAACGTACTATGGACTAACAAAAGAATGAACACATACATCTTACAAGAACTACAACTAGAGACCCTAGATAAGTAAACCATTACTAAAGAAGAACAAAGGAGGTCTGGTGGTCTAATGCCTAAGGCATTGGACTGCTAACCAGAAGGCTGGTGGTTCAAATCTACCAGCTACTCCTTGGAAGGAAGGTTGGGCCATCTACTTCTGTATTGATACTGCCTCAGAAACCTAAGGAGGGGTCATTATGAGTTGAACCTGACTCGATGGCAGTGAGTTTGGTTGTTTTTTTTTTTTGAAAGATAAACAATAAAGTAGAATGCCTCACACTCTGCAATATCAAAACCTACTATGCAGCCATGGAAGTTAAAACAGCCTGGTACTTTTTTTTTTCATTGTGATTGGGATGAAAATTTACAGAGCAATTCATTTTCCATACAGCAGTTCATACGCATTTTGTTTCATGATATTGACTGCAATTCCCCACAATGTAAAAGCTCTCTTCCCACTTCCTTCCTGTAGTTACCTCTTCCCTGGGTCCTTCCTTCCCATGCACTCCTGCCCCCTGAACAATCTCCCAGTGCAAACAATGCCCTTCTGTTCACCCATAATTGATCACTCCAAGGAGTGTATTTACCTGATGTAAATGTTCACCCCATATACCTGTCTGTTGTTTAGGGTAACTAGGGACCATAGTCTCGGGGGTCTTACCAGACTCTATCAGAGCAGCAAAACTAGTCTTTTTTTATGATTTTGAATTTTGTTCCATATTATTCTCCAATTTTATCCAGGATTGCCTGCACTGATACCTTTCCAAGTGGTTGATAGTGGTAGCTGGGCATCATCTGCTTCTTCTGGTCTCATGGTCAGATAGGCTGAGGATCACATGGTCTACTAGTCCCTAGGACAAATTGTTTCCACGTGTCTTTGCTTTTCTTCATTTTTCTTTTCTGTGGACAAGGAGAGATCCATTGTTGCATCTAGATGCCCTCTTGCAAGCTTTTAAGATCTCAGTTGCTACTCACCAAAGTAACAGGTAGAACAATGTTTTTGTGCAGTGTGTTATGGCAATTGAGCTTGGTGTCCTTTGTGACCATGGTCCCAAGCCCACAGGTCCAACTACTTGCTCTCTCAGAATAACAAAACATCCTGGTACTTATACAATGACACATGCATAGACCAATTGGAACAGAATTGAGAACCCAGAAGTAAATCCATCCACCTATGGACAGCTAATTTTTGACAGAGGGCTAAAACTCATTAAACAGGGAAGAGACAGTCTCTTTAATAAATGTTGTTGTTGTTATGTGCCGTCGAGTCGGCCCCGACTCATAGTGACCCCTCCTTGGGTTTCCGAGGCAGTATCACTACGGAAGTAGGATTCCCCAACCTTCCTTCCGAGGAGTGGCTGGTGGGTTTGAACTGCCAGCCGTCTGGTTAGCAGGCAAGTGTCTTAGGCACTATGCTACCAGAGCTCCTCTTTAATAAATAGTGCAGGCAAAACTGGATATCCATTTGCAGAAAAATGAAACAGGACCCATGTCTCACATCATATAAAAAAACGAACTCAAGTTGAATCAAAGAACTGAGTATAAAATCTAAAACTATAAAGACTACCAAAGAAAAAATAGGGACAAACTTAGGGGCCTTAGTACATGGCACAAATACACTACCAAAAATAACTAGATGGAAAAAATCAGAATTAAAAATAGATGACTGGGACCTCCTGAAAATTAGACACTTAATGCACATCAAAAGATTTCACCAAAAGAGTAAAAAGAGAACACACTGATTGGGAGAATATTTTGGCCAGTGACATATAAAACAAGGGGCTAATCTCTAAAATTTATAGAAAACTTCAACATCTCAACAACAAAAAGACAAATAATCCAATTTAAAAATTGGCAGAGGACATAAACAGACACTTCACCAAAGAAGACATTCAGACAGCCAACAAATAATGAAGAAGTCCACACAATCATTAGCCATTAGAGAGACGCAAATCATAACAAAAGTGAGATATCATGTCACTCCAGCACTAATAGCAAAGTTCAAACAAACAGAAATCAACAAATGTTGGCAAGGGTGTGAACAGATTGGAACTCTCATACACTGCTGGTGGGATTGTAAGATGATGTGACCACTGTGGTAATGGTATGGTGCATCTTTAAAAAGCTGGAAATAAAAATATCATATGATCTAACAATCCCGCTAGTAAGTATATATCCTAGAGAAATAAGAGCCATGACATGAGCAGATATATGCACACCCATGTTCACTGCAGTACTATTCACATTAGCAAAAAGATGGAAACAACCTAAATGGCCATCAACAGATGAATGGAAATAAACTATGGGACATACACACTATGGAATAATAAACAATGTTAAAGAACAATGATGAATCTGCAAAACATCTCATAACATGGATGAACCTAGAGGATACTATGCTGAATGAAGTTAGTGAATCACAAAAGGACAAATTTTGTATTACAAATTTTGTATTATGAAAAGTCAAGGAAATATTTTCACAGAAAAAGAAATATTTTTTGATGGTTATCAGGAGTGGGAGGGGAAAGGAGGGTCAACCACTAACCAGAGAGTGCATTAGACTCATATTAATTTGGGTGAAGGGGAAGGCAATATATAATAAGAAGGTCAGCCCAAAATGATCAAGGAAAGGAAGACACTAAGAGGAGCACAAGAGTTAAAGTCACCAGAAGTAAATACTAATTCATACACAACTGCAATAACATTAATAACAATAATCAATAATCTAGGATGGATACAGACATAGGCACACAAGGTGAACAGCTGTGGGAAGGAGAATGGTACTAAACCCACGAGAAAAGGTTTGACAAAGAATGTTTCTATACATGTATTTATACATGCTGCAAATATATCCATGAATATAGTAGAGCATACAGAGGGTAAAGTTATGAAAATTTGTTAACCATAACCAAAAACCTTGAGGGAGTGAGTCATTGGGCCTGGAGACTCAGGACCACAGTTTCAGGGGCCATTAAGGTCAATTGGCACAACATAGTCTGTAAAGACAACATTCTACATCTTACTTTGGTGAGTAATGACAGGGGTCTTAAAAGCTTGTGAGCGGCCATCTAAGGTGCAGCTGAGTTTCTTCCTAACTGGACCAAAGAAGAGTGAAGAAAATGAAAGACACATGGAAACAATTAGTCCAAAGGATTAATGGTGCACCAGGTTAACCTTCACAACCCTGAGAGTACTCAGCTACCACTACAAACTGTTTTGAAAGGGATCACATTAGTGGGAGAAAATTGTGTAATGAAATTGGAATTATATATATATATATATATATATATATATATATATATATATATATATATATATATATATATATATATATATATATATATAAAAACCAGGATTACTGGTCAGATAGAGACTAGTGGAACCCCCAAGACTTTGTCCCTCGGTCATCCTTCAGACCTGGAACTGAACCATCCCTGTAGCTAAATTTTCAGTCAAACAGGACAGGTCTATAAGGTGAACAATAACTCTAGAAAGGTAGATACTCCTTAGCAGGGGAAAAGAAGATACACCCAGAACACTCCTTAGAAGTTAGGATAGTGAGACATTGACTTCCTTACTTTGGACATATCACTAGAAAAGACCAATCACTAGAAAAGGACATCGTAGTTGGTAAAGCAGAAGGCCAACAAAAATGAGAGAAACTCTTAATGAGATGGATTGACAACAACCATCACCACCAGACTGGCTTGACCTTAAAACTTCTGTTTCTCAAAACAGGGATTGTAAAGAGAGTGTGCCCAGAGTCATGAGAAGCCACGTAGCTAAACATGCCACATCCGCTGAAATGCCAATTTTATTCACTGGTATATACTTTAAAACACTGTTTTTATTAAAGCAAATGTGAATTTATTATAGGGTGAATACAAAATTGCACAAAATTTAAACATGAAACTTTTAAGAAACTCACACTTGTACAGGGCTACTTCTGGCTTTGCCGCAAGCCCCTAGACATCCTGACACTCTTCTCTGCCAAGAAGATGGTGGAGGAGATATATAAAAATAGAGCAATAAATAGGCCATTAGCAGAAACAGTTCAGCCAAAAAGAAGTCAGGAATGATGCCCCCATATGGATAAGGGAGGAATGGTTTGTCATTTAAAAAGCAGGGAGTTAGTGTTTTCTGCTGCCAGACACTATTTCAATGCCCTTCTCTGAAGGAACTGCTCATTTTATAAGTCCATGGGTTTCCAAGACTATTATCCTCTATCAGATGCCCTCAGAAGGTTTCCAAAGCTGTTCAATGTGGAGATAACAATCTATCACTAATGGCTAATACCAGTATATCCATAATACTGCATTACCATTAACACCAAACACCAGACTACAGATCAACACATAGACAACTGAGAAGATTAGATGGGGGTCAGTGAATAGGATTATACTCTAGACCAAAGATAGATTCAGCTGAGGCTAATCTTGCACAGATACCAGTGACACAAAACACATACAATCATTACAGAAATAACAGAAGACATAGAGCCATCCCTCATAGACAGCCAGACCCTGTGGGAGAGAGATCCAACAGATCTACCAACTCAGGCACATAGTATTTGGCACAACAGAATACATAAAAATCTTGTTCCACGGCCTACTTTGATGAGTAGTGGCTGGGATCTTAAGAGCTTTTGAGGGGCCATCTAAAATGCAGCTAATGGTCTCCGGTTGTCAGAAGCGAAGAAGAGTGAAAAAAACCAAGGGTATTGGGAAACAATCAGCCCTAGCACATGATGGACCTCCAGACCAGAAGAACTAGATGGTGCCCAGCTACCAATGCCAACCACTCAGGAAGGGATCAAAACTGGAGATCCTGGATAGAGTGGGAGGAAAAACATGGAACAAAATCCAAAAACAATAATGACCAAAATTACTGGTAAGATGGCATCTGGTGGGACCACCAAGATTGTGGCCCTGGGATACACTTCCAG
>NW_006921872.1:2170305-2178623 GCF_000298275.1 Orycteropus afer afer | reverse complement strand
AAATAAGATGTACACACAGACCACTCAACCCAGAGCTATCCACCCACATACTCTATGGAGATACATCCCTTGGAGCAATAGGCCACAGGACACCAGAGGGGCAACATTCGCACAGAGGAAATGCAGGACACACAGGAGTGAATAACTAAGAAGGGCATGGGGCTGGGGCGTTACTGGGAAGGTAGAGGAGGAGGGTGGGTTAGGGTTGGAGATGGTAATTGGGGAGTGAAACCAAATATACCAGAAATGCTGAATGTAAAACAAATTCTGCTCTGTAAATTTGCACCTAAAGCACAATAAAAAAAGAAAAAAAATCTGTCATTGAATGAATGAGCCAGAGGCCAGCATCCCAGCATCCTCCCCAGCCCCACCATTTCTTTTCTTTCCCCTCCGACCTCCAGACCTTATATCCCCTAAGTCCTAGGTGTTCTCTCCCCCGCCATAAAAACAGCCAGACTCATCTTTGCAATCATCTGGGATCTGATTTGAAGCTAGGTAGGCCAGCCTGCACTCTGCCCAAGGCTTCAGATGCCTCTGGAGAATTTTGTCGCTAAATCTCCATGAGGATGAAAGGAAGGATGCCAGCCAGGCTCTCTGCCCAGTACAGCCAGGCACACCATGGTGGGTCATCCTGGCAGCGTATGACATTAGTAGGCAGCAGAGAGAACCACTAAATGAGACTGGGCTATGGAAAGGAGACCTTCTTTGGAAGAAAAAGAGGTAGAAGCAGAATCGGAAGCCCTCAAAGTGGCACCCCATCTACAAGTGCACTGCAGTCAGGCTGCACCACTCCCAGGTCCCCAATACACCTGCTCCCTTGCCCAGACACCCACTGGCACTTGCCATTCCCTTTAACTAGGAAGCTCTGTTCCCTGCTCATTGCCTGGCTAATTCCTACTTACCCTCCAGGCCTCAGTTTCACTGTCACTTCTTCTAGGAAGTTTTCCTCAGTTCCCTTCTGTCTGGGAACTTCCTGTTTGTTTTCATAAAACAAACAAAAACAAAAACATCTTGGATAGAGTGGGACAAAAATATGGAACAAAACTCAAAATAATAAAAAGGACCAGGCTTACTAGTCTGATAGAGACTGGTGGAACCCACAAGACTATGGCCCTTAGACACCCTACAAGACTGGAACTAAATTCACCTCTGTGATTCAACTTTCAGCCAAATAAGAGACAGGCTTGTAAGGTGAATGATAACACTACGGAGGTATGCACTTTCTAGAACAAACAAGCAAACGAGATCAAAAGGGCAGCATTTGCCCAGGGATAAAGCTCAGAAGACTGGAATGGATAGGAAAGAAGGATGAATGAAAACCATACACCTAGGGAGGAAGTGGGAAGAGCGCTGCTAAATTGGGATTGCAATCAATGTCATGAATCAAAATATTTACGAACTGTTGAATGGAAAGCCAATTTACTCTATAAACTTTCACTCAAACCACAATTGAAAAAAACAACGACCCAGGTTTTGCCCAGTCGATTCTGACTCAGGGCAACCCCATGTCTTTCAAAGTAGAACTTCACTTCCTAGCATTTTCACTGGCTGTGATCTTTCGAAAGTAGATTGTGAAGGCTTTCTTCCAAGGCATCTCTGAATGGATTCAAATTGCCAACATTTCAGGTAGCTGAGTGTTTAACAGTTTATGCCAGCCAGGGACTCCTGTATATCCTCATAACCCCCCAAATTTCCCCCATCCTAGCACTTATCAGACTGCGTTATACTGTTACTTACTTGCCTGTAAGCTCTACAAGAGCCTGAATCCCCAGAAACAAAGTTCAGTATGTGCTCTGTGAATGTCTTCTGCATGAATAAAATTTAAGGACATGCTATAAGTCACTAAGTATGTCCATTAGGCCACAGGGATACACTTTTATGGCAACTCATCTAGCTCCAAAAGTCCACAGCAGCAATGGACTACTTTTGCGAAGAGCTTATCCAAACAACTGAATACCTCCCACATGCACTGAGGACACAAGATGAGACAGGCAAGGTCTTTTCACTGGAGAAACTTGCAGTCTAATGAGACAGACTATTAGGGACACAATAGCAAGGACAGATTGCTTCAGTACAAAGCTGGAATGAGGACAAATGTGAAAAACAAAGTGGGTTGCTTGCTGGTGCTTACATACTAATCTTATTGCTGTAGAAAGTCTCACTAGACAAAGGTTTTAAGAGAATATATGCATGAGCATATCAATAGATATAACATTCTGCAAGGTAATTGAAAAATCAACAAAATTCTTTATGTCTGGGACAATACTCAAATGAAACAAGTGATTGTTCTCCTCATATATTGAAAATTATCACCCAATAGACTTGGAATTGCTCTATATTGCCTGAATAGGAATGAGGTCTGATAGAGTAACTAAAAACACTTGAAAAAGTTTCAGTATATAAAATTGACTACATCTGTGGAAAGAAATGATGAAGAAACTCAATGTTATCAGTCAGAACAAGGCCAGGGGCTTACTGTGGAACAGACCATCAACTGTCCACTTGCAAGTTCAAGTTGAAGAATAATTTGATGCATTGAATACTGAAGACCAAAGATCAGACTAGTTGTGGGATGACATCAAGAACACCACACATAAAGAAAGCAAAAGGTCATTAAAAAGACAGACAGAAAGAAAAGAACATAATAGATGTCAGAAGGGACTCTGTAACTTGCTCTTCAATGTAAAGTAGCTAAAGTGAGTAGAAGAAATTATGAAGCCAAATAGTTGAACAGAAGATTTCAAAGGGCGCCTCAATAAGACAAAGTATTATAATGAAATGTGCAAAGACCTGGAGTCAGAAAATCAAAAAGGAAGAGCTCGATTGGCATTTCTTAAGCTGAAAGAACTGAAGAAAAAATTGAAGCCTTGAATTGCAATATTGAAGTAGTCTGTGGGGAAAATATTGAATGACACAGGAAGCATCCAAAGATAATGCAAGGTAAAAAAAGAAGATGGAAGGAATACAGAGAGTAACAGTATCAAAAAGAATTGGTTGACATTCGACCATTTCAGGAGGTGGCATATGATAAAGAACAGATGGTATTGAAGGAAGAAATCCAAGCTGCACTGAAGGCATTGGTGAAAAACAAGGCTCCAAGAATTGACAGAGTTATCAGTTGAGATGTTTCAACAAATGGGTGCAATACTAGAACTGCTCACTCATCTATATCAAGAAACGTAGAAGATACTACCTGGCCAAATGACTGGAAGAGATCCATATATTTGCCCATTCCAAACAAAGGTGATCCAACAGAATGTGAAAATTATTGAAAAATATCATTAATATCACACTCAAGTAAAATGTTTCTGAAGATAATTTAAAAATGATTGCAGCAGTTCATTGACAGGGAACTGTCAGAAATTCAAGCCCAATTCAGAAAAAGATATGGAACCAGGAATATCATTGCTGATGTCAGATGGATCTTGGCTGAAAGCCAAGAATACCAGACAGATGTTTACCTGTTCATTGACAGTGCAAAGGTATTCAACTGTGTGGATCATAACAAAGTATGGGTAACACTGCAAAGTATGGGAATTCCAGAACACGTTATTGTGCTCAAGCAGAACTTGTACATAGACTATTTTTGTTGTTGTTGTATCTAGACGGATTTATTTTGCTTGGACTTTTGTTTTGTTTTTCTTTCATTTCTTCAGTGTACTAGCAAATGGAAAAAGAACACAACAAAAACACCAACAACACAACAAAACTTTGACCGAGTTGGCGTGGTCTCGGGCTAGGAGCGGGCAGCAGTATCCCGGAGCGCTGGAGCCCAGTGGGGCCCGCCCGGTGCCTGTGGAAACCGGGGTGCACTCCCAGTACCTGTTTCCCACCGTCTCTCCTGGGCAGTCCAAAGGCGATCCAGCTTTAGAGGAAATAAAAAAAAAAAAAGCCACAAAGGCAACAATTTCAATGATGGAGCAGCAGGACTGAAGGCCTGTAGGGGCGTCTTAGGCCTCATCGCTGGGAAACGCCTGTAGCAGGGTAGGGGGCAGGCAGGTGGGAGGGCAGGCAAGGCCCGACTCCTCCGAGCGAGCGGGGGTGGGGTGGGGTGGGGGTGAGGCTCTGGGGATTTCTATTTGCCTAACAAAATAAATACCCCAGAAAGATCTCTTTAAAAGGGGGCGGAAAAGCGGCCGGGAGGGGGCGGGCACGGGCTCCGAGAAATAGTCATTCGAATAGAACAAGGAGATATTGCATAGTTTAAAATCAGGAAAGGTGTGCGTCAGAGTTGTATCCTTTCACGGTATTTATTCAATCTGTATGTCGAGCAAATAATGCAAGAAGCTGGACTGTTAAAGAAGAAGGCAGCATGGAGATTGGAGGAAGACTCATTAACATTCTGTAGATTTCACAACCTTGCTTGTGGAAAGCAAAGAAAACTTAAAACAGTTACTAATAAAGATCAAAGACTACAAAAGTCCTCACAAATGGACCAATAAGCAGCATCATGATAAACAGAGAAAATATTGAAGTTGTCAAGGATTTTGTTTTACTCAGATGCACAATCAACATCATTGGAAGCAGCAGTCAAGAAATCAGACAATATATTGCATTGAGCAAATTGTTCAGCAAAAGACCTCTTTAAAGTGTTTGAAAAGTGAAGCTGTCACTTTGAGGACTAACGTGCACCTGACCAAAGCCATGCATAGGAGAGCTGGACATGAATAAGAAAGACTGAAGAAGAATTGATACCTTTTAATTATGGTGTTGGGGGTGGAAAAAAAAAAAAAAAAAACTATCTAAGGGCTACCAGAAGAATGAACAAATCTGTCTTGGATAAAGTCCACCCAGAATGCTCATTGGAAGTGAGGATGGGGACTAGTCCCTGGAGAAAGCTATCATGCTTGGAAAATGAGAGAGTCAGTGATAAAGAGAAAGACCCTCAATGAAATGGACTGACACCATGGCTGCAACAGTGGGCTCAAGCATAGCAATGTTGTGAGGGTGGCACAGGAGCGGGCAGTGTACACAGTGTCGTTTGTTGTACACAGGGTGGCTATGAATCAGAACCAATTTGATGGCACCTAACATCAACAACAATAAAATAAACAGTGTCTAATATCAGAATGAGTCATCTGAAATGATCATGAGTTCCCCACTGCTGGAGGTGTGCAAGCACACACTAGGGATGCTAAAGAGAGTTTGAAACTTAGCCTCTCAAACATTATGAATCAACACACAATGAATAAGTGCATGTTCTCCACACACTACTAACAGAGACTCCATAAAGAGGACAGGTTGTAAGTTGCACTCAATTTCTATTAGAATAACTAGAGAGTAGAGACCCTTTCTCTCCCACTCAAAATACCTGCCAGAATAAAAGTGAGAGGCACATTATGTAGGATAGTTTTGAATATGTTCTGTCTTACAAAGGAAATCTTTAAGAAGCTTCCATACTTCATTGATAATGCAATATTTTTGTCAAAACAAGTAACCATTTAGTTAAGAACTACTGTCCTAAGGCATTGTCCTGGATGATTGCTAAGGTTTGTCCAACTAAAAATTCAGTCTGACCCTAAAACTTCCTGGACTAGAATGCCTATGGGGCCTTTAATAATCTACACATGAGGATTCTGGCAAGGTTGGTGGGTTCTGCTGTGCTTCCGACTATCCCATGGGGAATCAAAGACTCACAAGTGTCCAAAGGTTAAAATGGAATAGCCTTTACATGTCACACTAGAACCTCCTGGGGAAGTCGTGGCACAATGTACAAAGGAATTGTGACCTCTCTTGTCTGAAGAAGTACCAGTTGGACAGCTCTCTTTGTAAAGGGTCATCTCTGTCTGTTAGCTGAGCTCTGGGACAGAAATGACATTTGGCATTAGCAGCCTCTAGCAACAAAGCCATTTTAAATTAGAAATGCTGTGAGATTGTGTGATGCCAAATAAAATATTACAGGTTTAAAAACCATCGTAAGGGCCTCTCCAATTTCAAATCTTCAAAACTGTGCTAGCTGGCCATTGCGTAGCCAGCTATGCATAGTCCCTATGAGAGGAAATGTTCTATTTCATACTATAAGATTTCTCATGAATTCTAGGTCACAACTCAGGTTAAATTACAAAAATGAATGTTCAGGTCAATGTACAGAAAGATGTGGAAAAATGAGACCTGATCTTCATCGAAAGTCTCAGAGACAAATGCATATTTGACTGCCACCACCACCTCTTTCTTCACATCACCAAAGTCATTTTTTCTATATTCAAGATGAAGAAGTGTCATTTCTACTTGGTTGCAAATGTTCATGGGAGCAAGTATTCTTCTTAAGACATCTGTAATAATACAACCTGAATGATACACACCCCCAACCTTGTTGCTATGGTTATAGTATTGTTACCCTTCCCTTTTTAATCTTCTGAAGTAGCAACTCAATCATCAAACACTTATTTGTGACATCTACCCTCATGCAAATTGAAGTTGACTGACTTTCATGGGACTTACTATAAAACTGAGTAAAATGAATTTTAACCTCTTTATGCATTCAAAAACTATTGAGCACGAATATGTAGTTTCTTGCTTTCTCAAGTTGATTTTACTCATATAAAAAATCATGTTTGCATATTATTTACCAAATATTTCAAATAAATGTAGAAATAGAATCTCCATAAAAATTATGAAACAAAGGTGACATATCCCAAGATCCTGAAGCCAACACTTTTTCCTCCTCTCTTCTCACTCTGTACTTCTCCCTGGAATATAAAATGCCCTTTCATGATTATAATTGCCACCTAAAGTCTACAGGATGAGTCTGTGTATCAGTGCTGAATTCCTGTATGTCCAGCTTCTAATGGGTCATTTCCTTCAGAAGTCTGGCAAGAAATCACATTCATTATGTCCCAAACCAGACTTCATCATTTTACAACTCCCTTCCCCCTTCTCTTTCCTCTTACTCCCACACTCACCAACAAATCTGCTCCCCTCCATGTACTCCCGGTCTTAGTGGCACCACCATCTGCCCATCAAAAACATTGCTATTGCATTGGAATCCTTTTACTTCACGCTTCACATTAAATCAGACAAAAAATCCTATTGATTGAACCCAAAGAGTTCTTACAACTTCTTTTTTCTTCCATTACAAAGCTACCACTGAGACCTCAGCAGCTGTCAGCTGGTTTATTTCACTAGTTGGGATGTTGGCCTCCAGCTAAACAAATGGTAAATGGTCCAACTAAACAAATACTAAATGGTCTTTCTGAAACACAGTCCAATCATTCTTAAACCTTACTCAAAATACTTCATCACCTCTGGAGTGAAAACCAGAGTCTTTGGAGCTATCTGACTCCTGTTTTAATATTGCAGCTATATTTCCTTCCTCAGACTGCATTTAATTAACTTAGGTCTACCTCTCTCTGTTGTGGTGGTGGTGGTTAGGAGCCATTGAGTCAATTCTAAATCATAGTGACTCCATGCACAACAGAATGAAACGTTGTCTGGTCCTGCACCATCCTCACAATTGTTGCTGTGTTTGAGCCCATTGTTGCAGCCACTGTGTCAGTCCATCTCATTGAGGGTCTTCTTCTTTTTTGCTGACCCTCTACTTTACCAAGCATAATGTCCTTCTCCAGGGACTGATCGCTCCTGATAGCATGTCTAAAGTACATGAGACAAAAATCTTACCATTCTCACTTCTAAGAAGCATCTGTCTGTACTTCTTCCAAGACAGATATGTTTGTTCTTCTGGAAATCCATGGTGTGTTCAACATTCTTTACCAACACTGTATTTCAAATGCATCAATTCTTCTTTGATCTTCTTTATTCATTTCCCACCTTTCATATGCATGTGAGACAATTGAAAGCAGCAAAGTGTGATGGTAAAAGTTATATGTCAACTTTACTAGGCCATTATTCTCAGAGATTTTGCAGATATTATGTAATCATCCTCAATTTTATGATCTGATATGAGCAGCTAATTGGTTGAAAAGGAATTTCCTTGGGGGTGTGGCTTTCATCCAATATATATGATAAATGATAAATGGCATGTTCTGGCAAAACTCACTCTCTCTCTGTCTCTGTGCCTATCTCTGTCTGTCTGTCTGTCTATCTGTCTCTCTTTCTCTCTCTCGATCCTGCATCCAACTCTTCATCTTCTGACTTCTGATTCCTGGGATGTGAGCCAGTAGCCTGCTGCCTGATTTGCAGTTTGGGATTCATCAGCTCCCACAGCCCCAAGAGCCAGAAGCCTAATGTCTGACCTGCCAATTTTGAGTTTGTCAGCTCCTATGAGCTCTGGTAGCATAGTGGCTAAGGCACTTGACTGCTAACCAGAAGGCTGGCGGTTCAAACCCACCAGCCACTCCTCGGAAGGAAGATGGGGCAAT
>NW_006921872.1:2145690-2170100 GCF_000298275.1 Orycteropus afer afer | reverse complement strand
CTCTATATATATAGATAAATAGATATAGATATATACATGCTTTACTGGTTCAACTACCCTAGAGAAACTAGCCTAAGACAATGGCTTGGGACAAGCACACCTCAGTCATTGTGTTGGTTCTCCAGGGCTACTATAACAGAAATACCACAAGTGGATGGCTTTAACAAACAGGGCTTTCTTCTCTTACAGTTTAGGAGGCTTGAAGTCTGAGTTCAAAGTGCCAGCTCCAGGGGCTGTGTGAAGACCCCTTGACCTTAGGCTTCAGCTCTGCATCTTGCTCCCAGCCCACAGAAGCTGGAGGCTTCTCTTAACTCAAGCAGCTTCTGGCTGCTGAGACTGACAAACCCAAGGTCAACAAGTAAAATGACACAGTCCCAAGATTATCAAGCAACATGGAAGGCCACTAGTTCAAGTCCAAAAACAAACCCAATATTGGCATTCAACATGGCAGCTAAATGCAGGATCCAAGTATGCCTAAAAGCTGGAGACATTTCTCAAAGCTTTTTCTTATATACTGGAAGCAGATCACATCCCTAAGGCAGCTACTCAGCTGCTGTTTCAGTTACCTAGTGCCACTCTAACAGAAGATACCACAAATGGGTTGGCTTTAACAAACAGGAGTCTATTCTCTTACAGTTTGGAGGCTTTAAGTCCAAGTTCAAAGTGCCAGGCTCTACAGTCTGGGTGAAAGCCCCTCAACCTTGGGCTTTAGCTCTGCCTCCTGCTCCCAGCCCACTGAAGTTAGAGGCTTTCTTCACTCAGATAGCTACTGGCTGCTGAGACCAACAAGTAAAAAGGCACAGTCCTGATGTTACCAAACCACATGGCAGACCATTAATTCAAGTCCATTAAAAGTCCCAAGGTTGACAGAGCATGGCAGACTGCTAAACAACGACACAACTACATGCAGGATTCAACATTCTCTCCACATCCAACTTGAATTTCTGGCAATTACTTGCTGATGGACTGGCACAAACGTTTTAAAATTATCTTCAGCAAAATTTTACTTGCATGTAATATTACTGACATTATTCAATATTTTTCACATTCTGCTGTATCACTGTTCTTTGGAATGGGAATAAAAATGAATCTCTTGCAGTTGGCTTGCCAGATAGCTGTCTTCCAAACTTCTTGGCATAGATGAGTGAGCAGTTCTAGCATTGCATCCATTTGTTGAAATATCTCAATGGGTATTCTGTCAATTCCCAGAGGCTTGTTTTTTTGACAATGCTTTCAGTGCATCTTGGACTTCTTCCTTCCATACCATCAGTTCTTGGTCATGTGCTATCTCCTGAAATGTTTAAACATCGACCAGTTCTTTTTGGTACAGTGACTCTGTGGAGTCCTTCCATCTTCTTTTGATGCTTCCTGTGTCGTTCAATATTTTGCTCGTAGAATCCTTCAATATCAACTGGAAGCACTACTTTTTTCTTAAGCTCTTTCAGCTTTAGAAATGCTGAGTGAGTTCTTTCCTTTTGATTTTATAACTCTAGGTCTTTGCACATTTCATTGTAATACTTTACTTCATCTTCTGGAGCCAACCTGAGAAATTTTCAGTCTAGTTCTTTTACTTCATCTTTTCTTCTGTTCACATTAACTACTCTATGTTCAAGAGCAAGTTTCAGAGTCTCTTCAATATCCATTTTAGTCTTTTCTTTCTTTCCTGTCTTTTAAATGACCTTTTGGTTCTTCGTGTATGATGTTATTGATGTCGTCCTACAACTCATCTGGTCTTCTTTGGTCATTAGTGTTCAGTGATCAAATCTGTTCTTGAGATGGTCTCTAAGTTCAGGTGGGACATACTCATTCATACTTTGTCTTTCATGGACTGGTGTTAATTTTCTTCAGCTTCAATGTCAACTTGCATGTGAGCAATTGATGGTCTGTTCCACAGTCAGTCCTTGGTTTTATTCTTACTGATAATATTGATCTTCTATGTCATCTCTTTTGACAGATATAGTTGATTTAATCCCTGTGTATCTCATCTGACAAGGTCCATATATAGTGTATGGTTGCCATTTATGTTGTTGAGAAAAGGGATTTCCAATGAATAGATCAATGGTCTTGCAAAATTCTATCATGTAATCTCTAGCATTGTTTCTGTAAGGTCATATTTTGCAACTACCAGCCCTTCTTTGTTTCCAACTTTCACATTTCAATCACCAATAATTATCAATGCATCTTGATTACATGTTTAATCAATTTCAGATTGCAGATATTGGTAAAACCTTCAGTTTCTTTGTCTTTGGCATTATTGATTGGTACAAGAATTTGAATAATAGTCATATTAACTGGTCTTCATTGTAGGCATATGGATATTATCCTATTTCTGATAGGATATTATCCTATTGTACTTCAGGATAGATCTTGAAATGTTCTTTTTGATGATGAATACTATGCCATTCCTTTTCAGTTTGTCATCATCCCCAGATAGTAGACCATATGATTGTCCAGTTTAAAATGCCCAACACCAGTCCATTTCAGCTCATTAATGCATAGGATATCAATCTTCAGTTTCATTTTGATAACTTCCAATTATCCTAAATTTATACTTCATACATTCTAAGTTCTGATTATTAATGAATGTTTGCAACTGTTTCTTCTCATTTTGAGTCGTGTCACATCAGTAAATGAAGGTCCTGACAGCTTTACTCCATTCACATCACTAAAGTCAATTCTATTTTGAGGAGCTAGCTCTTCCCCAGTTGTATTTGGAGTGCCTTTCAATCTGAGGGGCTTATCTTCTGACACTTTATCAGATAATGTTCCACTGTTATTCAGAAGGTTTTAACTGGCCAGTTTTTTAAGAAGTGGATCATCAGGTCCTTGTTCCTAGTCTGTCTAATCTGGAATCTCTCCTGAAACCTGTTCACTCTGCTGGTGACTCTACTAGTGTTTGAAATACTAGTGGCATAGCTTCCAGTGTCACAGCAACATGCAAGTAATTCTTGACAACCTGACAGTAGTGACTATATATCATACTAGTTATTGCAACTGTATCTTTGCCCTTATTGTCTTCTCTGCCTGAAACCTTTGCACTTTGTGTCTGGTAAACTCTCATCTGTGCTTCAAAGCCTATTTCACATGCATAGTACTCCTAGAAGCCTCTCCTGACCTGCTTGCCCCTTTGTTTTGCTACATCTTATACCTCTATCTTCTGTTGGTCTTATTTCACTATTGTCACTGAGACTTCCCTATTAAACCATGAGTTTGTTGAGAAAAGGAGTTGTGTCTTATTTTTCTCTACCTCCTCAGTTTGGGGCACTGTGTCTGGCACACAGTGAGAGCTCAATAAAATGTTTGTTGAAATGACTCTATATAAATGTAAAGGTTTCTCTTAACTAAATTAAAAAAGGGGAAGGGATAGGAGCAGGGAGAACTGTTTTTTTAAACCACCAACAAAGTTTCTAGGCCTTTAAAAGCAGAGGCTTGGAGTCACCTCTTAGGGCACACTGCTCCTCTTTTTCTGGAAGACTTTAATGAGCCTTTATGTAAAGGAGAAGCTATGATCTTTGAATGCAATGGAAAACTTCTAGAGACAATGAGGAGCTAAATGTTATCCAAGGTCTCTTTCCTTTCCATATGAAATTAGTGATTGGTTTTTCCATGTCCTTGAAAAATGTTGATGGAATCTGGATAGTGATTGCATTGAATGTGTAGATTGCTTTGGGAAATACTGACATTTTCACAATATTTAGTCTTCCTATGCATGAACCAGGCATGTTCCTCCACTTATGTAGATCCTTTGTAGTTTCTTGTAGTAGTGTTTTGTAGTTTTCTTTGTATAGGTCTTTTGTGTCTCTAGCAAGATTTATTCCTGTCTTTTTGGTAGCTATTGTAAATGGTCTTGTTTTCCTTATTTCCTTTTCAGAGACCTCTTTGTTGATGCAGAGGAATCCAACTGATTTTTGTATGTTAACCTTGTATCCTGCTACTTTGCTGAAACTTTCTATTAGTTCCAGTAATATTTTTTGCTGGGTCTTGGGTTTTCTGTGTATAGAATTGTGTCATCTGTAAATAGGGATAGCTTTACTTCCTCTTCGCCAATTTGGATGCCTTTTATTTCTCTTTCTTACCTTATTGCCCTGGCTAGGACTTCCAATGCAATGTTCAATAGACATGGTAATAGAAGACATCCTTATCTGGTTCCCATTTGCAAGAGGAATGATTTGAGTCTTCCTCCATTAACAATAATGTTAGCTGTTGGTTTTACATATATTATGTTGAGGATTTTCCCTTCCATCCCTATTTTGCTCAGAGTTCTTGAAAAGGAATAAGTATTGGATTATATTGAATGCAAGACTGTAAATCTTTATGAAAGCAGACTGCCCTATCTCTCTTCTGCGGAGTGACTGGTAGGTTGGCACTGATCTTTTAGTTAGCAGCCAAATATCTTAACCACTACACCACCAAAGCACGAAAATATAAAAAGTAGACCTTATTGGTTCTCTGGATGGTGTAAACAGTTAATGAGCTTGGCTGCTAACTGAAATGTCAGAAGTTCAAGTCCACCCAGGGAAGCCTTGAAAGAAAGGCCTGGAGATCTACTTCTCAAAAAATCAGTCATTGATTCCATTTGAACAATGGAGCACAGTTCTACTCTGAAACACACAAGGTTATTATGAGTCAGAATTGACTTGATGGCAACTGGTGGTGGTAGATTTATGATAAAGAGGCATGCTCAAGATTATTATGATATTGGGAAACTGAGAGTGAAGAGGAATTGATGTTTCCCTGGATGTTAGTGGAGTAGGGGTCTGGACTTATGACAGGAAGGAAATGAGTAAGTGCAGTCTTGCTGTGGAGAAGCAAATGAGCCTAGCACCAAGACCACAGGCTGGTGGTCAGAAGAAGGATGGCCGGAGGGATCCTTATGGAAGAGCATGCATGGCCAAAGGACCTGACACATTTGATGTCCAGTTTTAAGGTGTCCCCAACTTCTCTATCTTTCCCTCTGTTATCCCCATTCTTCAGTAAACTTTTTTAAACGTCACAGCCCCATCTTAATTGAATTTGGGGGAGTTAATATGGTGGCCAATGCCCACTGGCACAGAAGAAATATAATGTTCACCAAAATAATTGAAAACAGAGGCAGAATTTATTACCCACTTGGCAAAGGAGAGACGTGTTCCTGAAGAAATGTCAGTGAGCCTCCCCCAAATTGAAAGTGAAAGATATAAATAGAATGTGGAGAACAGAAAGTGTTTCCCCCAATATCTGACTCGTACAAAAGTGGATTGTAAAGTCGCTCTCAAGATTGTTTACTTTTCTGGTTTTGCATCATTGAAGCGTGGTTCTCAAACAAGTCTGGAAAAGGCTGCAGAAGGCTCTAGAGGTGTCCGAGTGGCACAGTGAGAAAATCTGAATGAGCATGCTCTAGGCTTGGTGAAAGTTTTCCTTAACATCCTGCTGAGATAAAGCAGTACACAGGTAGCTTATAACAGTCTGAGTGTTGGAAGCTTTGTGTCAGAAAGTACTCAAAAGTAGCCCCATTCCAAGGCCAGATGTCAGGCCAAGGTGACAAGCAACAACCAGGGTGAGTTTTGAAATGTATAACTGGTCCTGAGAGATTCCAGGGTAGCCTGGTGGAATCCTAGGGCCTCACTTGACAGATGTTTGGTTATTAAAGGAAAAGACTCCTGAACCTGGAACAACCAGAGCTCTCAGGGTTATATAAATACTACTATTATCCACCCCCAAAAGCTGAAGTTATCTCTAAATGCAGTTCTTCCTAAACTTATGATCTTGACTCTACCTTTGTATCAGTTGAACTCAAGGAAAATGTCGTGTTAGAGGTGGAAAATTGGCTCCATTATACATGAAGACCATAGTGCTCTGGTTACACAGGTACTAGTTTTGTCTATTTAAGCAATGTAAGTCTTCCAAGAGTTTTTACATTTTATTTATTTATTTTAGAAATCATTATCATTTTCTTCCTATGAAAAATTACCACAGAGGTATTTTTTGTTTTTTTCAGTGCAATTGAAATTGTACATTGCAGGGAAGTTTTTAATTAGTCCATTCTAAGCAGAACTGTATATCCTCACTGCAATAGGAGTCTAATAAATTACTTCATAATCTCAATTGGAAGCTCTGTGTCAGAAAGTACTCATTAGTTTGCACTAGCAGCCAGAGGCTTCCTGTGAAAGATCTTGGAAGCATTCTGCAGTAGGTATAGATCAAGTTGCTTGGACAAAACTTATGGGGCAGTGAAAACAAGCAGGCCTGCATGGTGAGGGACACCACACATAACTGACCTGCAGTATCTGAGGACAAATAAACCTTTGGAAATGCCATGCCAGTCCCTCCTCCCTTCTCTTTGCTGCTTATAAAGCTCTTTGCCTGCCCAGAAAGGCATTACAATTTTTCACATCATCTTAGTGGCATTCTTTTAAGTGTGGAGAAATCAGACGCTTGGTAAATACTTCTAAGAAAATATTTATAGTGTCCTACCTAGATAGATAGATAAGAGCTATGTAAAATGAGAGGGCAAAAATGTTATTAGCCCAGATGGTAAGACAGAGAGGGGCCCCTGCTGATTTCAGGGTTCTGTTGTTATACCTTGATAGTTTGGTAAATAAGTTTGAGTGAAGTTGCTGAAGTAGAATTCTTATGCAAAAGAAATGGTTAAAAATTTGATTCAAGAAGAGAAGGAAGAGCCAATGAAGCCAGGCCTTGAATGGGAGAATGGGGAAAAAAGGAAAGGCATATCTTAGGCAACAGAGATATCTAAGGGGGTATTTTGAAGTTATTTGCTGTAGGACATACATGGTAAATTCCTCCCTCCATCTGCCCTAGGAACTGTTTCCCAGAAGCAGACTCTAAAACTAGAATTTGTGTGCAAAGAGCTTATTAAATTAAGGAAGTTCTCCCAAGGGAGACCAGTAAGGAGCAGGGGAAATAGGACAGCAAAGAGGAAAGATTGAAAAAACAAAGTGTGATTGCAGACAAAGTCCTTCAGCTTGAAGGGAAGCTCTGGGGTGTAAGTCACACCTCAGAGTTGTCCCAGACAGAGGCCCAGGAGCTGGGCTTCCATACTCCTGAACCTGTTCACTCAATGGTCAAGGGTAGGATGAGGAGGGCAGGGCAAGAAGAGAAATTTCCAGACACTTTTGGCTCTCTTCTATGTAGGCAACGTGGCTTCAGTGGCCTGAGAGCAGATTTCCAGAGAAGAGCTACAGGTGCTGAACTTTAGAAACCAAAGGGGAGAGGGAGCCAGGAAGGAGCACAAACTGATAAAAGATGATTTAAGATCTGGTAGAGCATTGCTACTATCTACCGACTTGATGGCACACAACAACAATAACTAGAAAAATCTTTAGTGAGTCTACATTTGCTCACCAATGTTTTGGGGTCAGTCAGTCCTCCATGGTAATAAAGGAGTAACTGGCATATACCTCCAAGTCAGAGCTGCAGTTGGTGAAATCAGAGACTATGCCTGTGGGTGCAGAGAAAGGGGAACACAGGACCTTATTTCACAAAGACACTGTGTATATTAGCAAAGTTATACTGCTGTTGCAATATTGAAATAGAGTTTCTAACATAAAAATTTGCCTTTTATATGGGAGGTACATGAATTCACATCTCTGACCATTTCTGCTAATAAAACACCCATGGCTCCTCATTGCCTATATAATGCACTCAGGTATTTCTCCACAATCTTGCTCTAGCCTCTTGTTCTCGCTTTGTTTGGCCAAGCTCTTGCCAAGTGCTGCTCCCCATCCACACCTCATGCTGTCCTTACACAGTAGCCACTAACTAAATTTTAACATGCACAAGGCATGGGGCGAATATGGGTTATATTATTGTTGCCATGTACCGTGGAGTTGGACTCGGCTCATAGCGACCCTTCCTTGGGTTTCTGAGGCATTATCACTATGGAAGTACATTGCCCAACCTTCTTTCTGAGGAGTGCCTGGTGGGTTTGAACTGCCAGCCTTCTGGTTAGCAGTCAAGTGCCTTAGGCACTACGCTACCAGAGCTCTTAATAGATGTCATCTATTCCTAACGATAATATCTCTATGCTTTAGATGTTAGTTTCTTTTTTTAACAGGTGAGGATCCTGCAGCTTAATGAGGTGAAGTCCAAATTCTGTAAGCAAGAAAGACATAGAGCTGGGATTTGGACCCAGGTGTGGGTGACTACAGCATCAGTGATTTAGCCACTGTGTTCCTTGCCTCCATAGGCATCGTTCCTTCCTTCTAAAGCCTCTTTCATCTTTTCACAATGTCAGTAACCTACCATTTTCCAATGCCTAGTTCAAATGCCATATTCTCCCCACAAAGCCTTTTAAGTTAGATTTAATAGATAAATTAGACAGAACTCTTGGAAGCAAAGATCAGAAATCCAAATATAAGAAAGGAAATATATTGGTTTACATGGTTGGGAAGAATACTGAGGCAGCCTATGTGTTTAAAAGGGAGAACTGCAACAACTAGGCCCTAAAATAGAGACTTAATGCAGCTAGAATTCTCTCTGTACCTTAACCTTTCATCTTACATCCTCCCAACTTAATAACTTCAGCAGTCCAAGACCTCTCTCTCATTTTCCTTTTTTCAACCCAGGGAAAGACTTTGATTGGCCTTGTTTGGGTCATGAACTTACCCTTGCTTTAGTTAGAGTCCAAGAGAATAGAGTATTAGGACCAACCAGGCCAAGGAGGCAGGTTGTTACTACAAGGAGAAAGGTGGGAGAAAAGCATTCTGGGCAGTTCACAGCATTAGCTGGAGCCGTTCATTATATTGTCCATGAAGACGCAGCCAGAATTACTCTATCCCAGATTCTCTGGCATAAAGCTACCATTTATTATGCTCACAGAGTCCGTGGATCAGGAATTTAGATGAGACACAGTGGGGATGGCTTGCCTCTGCTCCATGTTGTCTTGAGTCTCAGATGAGGCCAGCGGCTGGAATCATCTAAAGGCTCCCTCCCTCCCATGTCTGACTATTGATGTTGAGTGTTGACTAAGGGCTCTGTTCCTTTCTACATGAGCCTCTTCCTGTGGTTTCTCTCTAGAGATGGTTTGGGCTTCCTCGCAGCATAGTGGCGAATTCCAAACTAAACATCCTGAGAGAGAGAGAGAGAGCCAAATGGGAACCAAAAGTTCTGCCACATTCTCTATTGGGGCCTCACAAGCCTGTTAAGGTTCAAGGAGAGGGAAAAGAGACTCCACAACTGCATGGAAGTAGGAAGGTTCTGGAAGAGCATGTGAGACCAGAAATATTGGTATAGATATTTCAGGAAAATACTTATTGCCACACGCTTTCTCCTGTGTACCCTCTTTATGTATGTTTGTTGTATCTTTCTTAAATTATTGTGAGCTGATGTGTTATTCACCTTTGTATTTCTATGTAGTTCCTTGAACAGAACATTATACCCATTAGGTCTTCAAAATAGCTTGGTTGGCTAAATGTCTCTGATGGTATGTGTGATGGTTGGAGCTGTGTGTCAACTTGGCTGCACCACAATTCTGTGTGGTTTAAGTGGTTGTGATGTGGTTATTCCCATGATGGGATCAGATGTATAAGTTTTGAGCAGCCAATCCATTGAAAGGGAGTTTCCCTAGGGGTGTGGCCTGCGTCCAGTATATTTATGGACATCCTGGGAAATGATGTCTTCTGTGGATTGGGATTCACAGTTGTTGTGCTGCCTACAACTGTCCATGAGCAAACAATCCACCATTTGGACTGGAGATCTTGGATTTGTCATTCGTTGGAGTCAACAGCCAGTATACTGCCTGCCAACCTTGAGCTCCTCAGCCCCTGCAGCTATGTGAGTCGGGAAAAGCCTCCAGCTTGAATTTTGAATCATCTAAAGGCTCTCTGTACCTTAACCTTGTCTCAATTTCCTCTGTATCTTAACCTTAACAACTTGGGACTTGCTAGCTTCTGTAAGTGTGTGAGCCACTTTCCTAAGATAAATTTCTCTTTCTCTCTCTATATAAGCTTTATTGGTTTTGTTTCTCTAGAGAACCCAGTCTAATACAGGATGCATCACAATTTCCCTACCAACTAGCTATGTGACTGTGAGAAAAATCTCTGAGTCTCAGTTTACAAACTGAGAGAACCCACTGCCATCGAGTCAGATCCAACTCATCACGACCTCTCCTTGGGTTTCTGAAGCAATATCACTACAGAAGTAGATTGCTCAACCTTCCATCCAAGGAGTGGCTGGTGTGTTTGAACTTCCAGCCTTCTGGTTAGGAGACAAATGCCTTAGGCACTATGTCACCAGAGCCCCCACACACTGAGAGATTATAACTAAATGTGTGATTTCCAAGCATTTAGGTTTAACAGAAAATTACAAATAATTTCCTTCTAATTACATCTAATGGAAAATCCAAATACATGAAACAGGTTTTTTTTTTTTTTTGTTATTTGTTTGTTGTTGTTATTGTTCTGAAAGGGAGAACTGTTCTGGTTGACAAAACCTCAAACCAAATCCCCTTTTTTTAAAAAAATAAATTTTTTTTATTGTGATTTGGGTGAAACTTTACAGAACAAATTCACTTTCCATACAGCAGCTCACATACACTTTGTCTCAATTTCCTACAATGCAACACATCCTCTCACTTCTTCCCCATAGTTACCTCTTTCCTGTGTCCTTCCTTCCCATGCACTCCTGCCCCTCAAGCTGTCTCCCTGTGTATACATAGCCCTTCTATTTTCCCATGATTAATATCTCCAAGGAGTGTATCTATCTAATGTAAATGTTCAGCTCATATGCCTGTCTTTTGTTTGGCTGGAAGCCACAGGAGTGGGTCAAACCAAACCCATTACCATCAAGCTGATTTCAACTCATAGCAACCGTACAGGTTAGAATAGAACTGCCCCACAGGGTTTTCAAGGCTGTAAATCTTTACGGAAGCAGACTGTCACATCTTTCTCCTACAGAGCAGCTGGTGGTTTTGAACCACTGAACTTCTGGTTCACAGTGCTTTAACCACTACACCACCAAGGCTCCTATTCTGGTTGAAACAGATGTAAAAGGACTAGAGATATAGCCACTCTTCTCCTCCTCCCTTCTCTCTCACTAGCATGGCCAACCCTGATACAGTCTCATATCTGTCCAGAGTCTACTCTGATGACAGACTCTACCTTTTCTAGAGAAATACACACACACACAATTAACTCTAGCTCCCAGCTCTAGAGATGGGAATGTGACTCAGACACAGCCACGTGGAGTTACCATGAATGGTTTAAGAATGAGCACAGCTCTAAGTCAGGGCCAATCAGACTTTTTAATGAAAATATCAGGAAAGAGACTGCTCTTTGTTGTAGGGTTGCTAAGTTAGAAGTGTAACTGCTAACCAGAAAACTGGTGGTTCAAACCCACCAGCTACTCCTCAGAAGGAAGGTTGGGCAATCTACTTCCTTAGTGATACCACCTCAGAAACCCAAGAAGAGGTGACTGTGGGTTGGATCTGACTCAATGGCAGTGAGTCAGTTGTTAGCCATTTTTGCCTTATGGAAAGAATCTGACAGAGAATGAAGTTCTGAAACAGAGCAGAGATGAAGAGACAAAGGTGAGGGAACCAGGGAGGAAGTGACTGGTAACATGGGTTAAGTACCTGAATCCAGACATACCTGATATTCATCTTAACCCTTGATTTTTCCAGATAGTTTGAATACTGCTTATACAATTTTCAATTGAAAGAATTATGACAAGTTTCTATGGAGCATAGTTTGGAAACCTCTGTAATAGATAATCTCTAAAGTTCCTTGTTCTATGCAGATCTTTCAGCTTCTCATCTTTTGCTCCTGTAACACACTCACTCAACTCTCACTGCCGTTGAGTCAGATCCAACTCATAGCGATGCCTCCTTGGGTTTCCAAGGCAGTATCACTACGGAAAAGATTGCCCAACCTTCCTTCTGAGGAGTGGCTGCTTGGTTTGAACTGCCAACCTTGTGGTTAGCAGTCAAATGCCTTAGGCACTACACCACTAGAGCTGCCAGTAACGTGGAAAATGCGTTGGTTCCTCTGAAGTTACAGAGTATCTGATGACCACAGAGGACACTAGCCAAGTGACTATGGATGCACAGAGGCTCACTTGACATTTACTTTAAGGCATTCTGGAGTCTCTGTTTCTCATCCAGAATAAGAATTGAGCTTTGTAGACATGAAGCTGTTAGTCATACATAAACCTTACATTAAAAAGCCTTATATCTGCTACTGGGAGAACCACATCAATGGGCTTTAAAAATGATAATTGTAGAGTGAGAAGAGCAGGGAATAGGGTGGAACCCTCATTTGGACAGAAGAAAAGAAAGAGATTGACCAACCAAAGCTGATCAGCTAGATGGGCTGGCATCTGCCATGCCCTTAGCAAAACCCAGCTCATAGGTCCACGGAGGAGTGGTCTCTCATAGGCATTCCAAGACATGCTTTAGGAACCGAGAGTAAACTCTGATGCTTTTTAGCACTCCTATTTTGATTTCCAGTAGTTAAGCACTCAGCTACTAACCAAAGGGTCAGTAGTTTAAGCCCACCAGCCACTCTTCGGGAGAAAGATGTGGCAATCTCCTTCTGTAGAGATGACAGCCTTGGACACCTTACAGAGGAGTTCTATTCTGTCCTATAGGGTCATTGTCAGAATCAATGGATGACAATTGTTTTATGTTGACTCCTGAGGCAGTGGTGATTCAGAGGTAGAATTCTCACCTTCCTTGCAGGAGATCTGGTTAGATTACCAGCCATGGTGCATCATGTACAGCTAGCTACCACCCATCTATCAATGGAGGCTTGCATGCTGCTATGACGGTGATCAGTTTTTAGCAGAGCTTTCAGACTAAAATGGACTAGGAAGAAAAACCTAGAGCTCTACTTCTGAAAATCAGAATGAAAACCCTGTGGATCATAATCTGACCCACAATCAATCATGAGAATGACAAAAGACCAGACAGCATTTTGTTTCATTGTTGGAGCCCCCATGGGGACTAACTCCACTGTAGCTAACAACAACACATGTTGCTTCCTAAAATGCCCCTTGGAATTTTTCACATCCTACAGGGGGCCATTTGTGAATCCTTTTCAAGAGTGTAGAAACACATCAAAATCAGGGATAAAGCTTGCATCCCTTTTCCATTGATCACTGTAGGGTCTGATTTTCTTTGACAAAGGCCCGGCATCTTGGGGCCCAGAGGAGACTTGGTGCTAAAGTCACTCAGCTAGTCAGGTGCTCAGCCTCTACATCATGCTGCCTTAACTCATTTTCCTTTTACTTATTTCAAAGAGATTTCATAATAGAGGAAGATTGCCACCAAAGAAGATGATTTTTAGAAGGCATTTAAGTAGGAACCCCTGTTTTTTTCCTGTGCTTGTATTAAGCTACCTTTGTGCCTTTTCTATTTGCAAATGATATCATTGAAACATCTGTGTTTTAAATTGCGTCCCTACTATTTGTAGGGATTGTTCTCTCTTTTTTATCCTGCTGCTTCATCCTCCATGGAGTCGGACTCTGTTATGTCACTTTCAGGAACACAGACAATGCTGCCATAAGCCCAGAATTCTGATTGTCCCACACAGATGGGAATTTTCAGGGCAATTGCTCTTGGAAATCTAAGTGAACATGAAGATTTGATGATAAGGGAAGACAGGCTCAGCTTCAGGGTTCCTTTTGCTTTATATAGAGGCTTTTCCTCACTTACCAAAGAGAAGCAGGCAGGGTTCAGCACAAAATAGATGTGCCAAATGCATAAATGAGTAACTAGAGGGATGACATGAAACAGACAATTTCACTCCATTTTAATGAATTTCACTTAAAATGGAACAAAATTGTATGTTTGTTGTTTCCTTGGAGATGAATTTGAGGTTTCAAAAATAATAGCTTAATGATTAGTTTCCTAGATCCTTAACTCCACTAGAATCAATGGATACTAGCAATGGAAAGGACTTTATGGGCAGGAATTCTCCTTCAAATATCCACATGTGGCCCCAAATGCCCCCAGGCTGAGTTTTTTCTGTGTGTTTTTGAGAAATGTTAGAGTTGTTATTTGGAGAAGGGTTCCGTGTTAAAACAAATTTGAGAGATAACACAGTGAACAGAGACCAGCTATAGTACTTCTCAGGTCTTTATGGAGCTATGGTTCATGTGAACCTCCAAGGGGGCAATTTAGTGGACAACATTTGCCAAACCTTTTTTGATCATAGGATTCCTACTTTTAGTTTCTTCTATTACCATTCCAAGGGCCTTTGCTACACACTTGGGAACAACTTCCTACAGCAAAGTTCATATTGTTTTATTTTAACTTCTATAGTTTCAGCACATGGGTGGATCTATTCTATTCCCTTGCTTTATCAAGTTCTTTCTTTCCCAGAGAAGGAAAAGATTCTCCCTAAGTTATTTAATGAAATATGATCTCTGGTAGCATAGTGCCTAAGACACTTGACTGCTAAACAGAAGCCTGGTGGTTCAAATCCACCAGCCATTCCTCAGAAAGAAGGTTGGGCAATCTGCTTCTGTAGTGATACTGCCTCGGAAACCCAAGGAGGAGTCCTATGAGTCGGGTCTGACTTGACAGCACATAACAACACAACAAGAAGAAAATACACCAACAGGAATTTTTTTTAATCATCAAGATGATTCTAATGTCTACATGGAAAAACCAACAAGAATAATGATGAGATAAAATACTTGAGTTGCAAGGGAGTTACGACCACCAGTAGGAGCCATGGTGATTCAGTGGTTAAAGCACTCAGCTGTTAACCAAAACCATCGTTCGAATGCAACAGCTGCTCCATGGCAGAAAAATGTGGCAGTCTGCTTCTATAAAGATTTACAGCTTTGGAAACCCTATGGGGTAGTTCTATTCTATCCTATAGGATTAATATGAGTCGGAATTGACTTGACAGCAGTGGGTTTAGTTTTTTTTTGTTTGTTAGTTTTTTTGTATGGCCACCAGATATCAAAATATAAAGATACAATAAATAAAACTGCATAATACTGGTGCATGAGCAGATCAAGAGATCAACAGAACAGTATAGAAAGTCCAGAAATGGATGCAATATGTGCAGGAACCTGAAATCAGTGGGGAAAAGGTGAGTCATGTGATAAAATAGGGTGGGGACATTGGCTAGCCATCTAGAAAAAAAAAATTGGATCTATACTTAATATACTAGAATAAATTCCAAATAGACAAAAGATTTAAGGATAAAAACTGAAACCATAAAAGTACTGGAAGAAATTCTAGAAGAATTATTTATTATCTTAGAGTATGAATGGCCTAACTGTAATAAAAACTTCAGAACCATACAAGAAAGGAATGATAAATTTGACTATAAAAAGAAACAGAAAAACAAAACAAAGGTTTTATATGGCAAAACCCAACATGAACAAAGCCAACAAACTGGGAAAAATGTTTGCAATTCATATCACAGACAAAGGGTAAATGCCCTAGTATAAAAAAGTTCCTACAGAATCAATATTATGAACAAGAACACAATGGGAAAATATATGGTTATTCTACAGAAAAGAAAATATAATGTCTCTTTAACACCAGAAAACATAATCAACCTCAATCTTAAGAAGAGAAAAGCAATTTAAATTACACTGAGGCATCACGTAATATAATATATGTACTATGTGTACTACAATAGTGAACTACTTATAGCCGTGAGAACAGTAAATGGTAACTTTTTTTTTTTTTTTAATGGAGAAACTGGGTGGTAGAGAAACTGGGAAGGAAAGAAGACTTCATTGTCTTTTCTTTTATAACTTTAGAATCTTGAATCATATGAACAATTTTGAAAAGTGAAAATATAAAGAAATAAAATTGAATCTAAAAACTTAATCTTCACTCTCTTTTTGCAATTCCACTTGGCTCAGCCATGGCTGGCCTCTGTTACTGTTCTCCCTCTGTCTTCCCTGACCCCCCTTCAAGAATTGTAAGGGCTGTTCAAAGTCTTCATGATGCCCAGAGCTGGTTTTGTAGCTCATAAAATGAGAGCCATCCTCAGAACATTGCCAAATGATTTCAGAACACATTTTAATGTGATGTTTCTGACAGAGCAGCTGTGGCTTCATTTAGCAGAATATTTGAGCATTTCAGTCTAAATACAGCAGTTGGGTTCCTAGAACAAAAGGTGATGAAGAGATGAAAGTGTGAAAAATGTGGAAAAAAAACTGGTTTTCTATGTGGCACATATTAAATTTCAGAACTAGATATTTATTTTTACTTTATTCTTCTGATTGGATTTAACATTATAAATAATATTAATCCCAACCTTAATGCGTAAGTGTGTATTTTGCATTTTGTCTCTTAATTTTCATCTGATAAAATTTGATTGTTCTTCTCACAGCACTGGGTGAAATGTTGTCAAATAATCAAAAAAACTCACTACTGTCGAGTCGATCCCAACTCATAACGATCCCTCCATGGGTTTCCAAGGCAGAATCTCTATGGAAGTAGATTGCCCAATCTTCCTTCCTATGTAGAATAATAGAGCTAGAAGAAAAATGCCTGGTGGCACAATGGTTAAGTGTTCAGCTGCTAATTGAAAGGTCAAGGGTTAGAACCCACCAGCAGCTCCATGGGAGGAAAGACCGGGTGATCTTCCTCCATAAAGATTACACCCTAGGAAATCTCATGGGGCAGTTTTACTCTGTCCTATGGGGTCACTGTGAGTCCAAACCAAACAACAACCATAAAGGTAGAAGGGACTTTGAAAGAGATCATTTTAATGGTGTTGTTTGGTATAAATTTTTTTTTTTTTTTTAAACTCTGTGTGCTGGTTACCAAGGGAATAACAAGTGATCTTCTTCCCTCTGTGTTTGAACCTGTTGTTCATTTCTGGTTGGGTTCCATACAACAATCTGTTTCAGACTCGGTAAACACATGTGGGGACATAATGGTTTGTATTAATGTATGTTAAGCACTGGGGAGGGTAGTAAGGAAAATAGGGGGAGATTCAGAACCCAGAGACCAGCCTGACTTGCAGAATCTTAGAAAATAGTGTAAGAGTCTCCCAACATCAGGGGAGCAAGCAATTCATACTCAGTTCACACGCACACCAAAGAAATATTACAAAGATTTATACGAGTTATGTACCTTCACATTGCACAATCATGTTATAATCCAACCTCCTATTTTAAAAAAGAAAACATATTCTTTAATGACCATTCTCACCCCCAATCCAACCCTCTTGAACAACCATAATAATCCTCATGCTTTAATAAGCAGCAAGTCACCAGGAGAGCAAAGAGAATTAAAGCTGCAAGCATAAAGTTTGCTCCCAATGTGAAAGAGACACATCTAATTACTCTTTTTGCGGGTGTCTGGCATCTTGAGCCATTCAACATCCTGCTTTTGACAGTGGAAGTGTCCCCAGAGGATTCAGACTTTCCTGACATCTTGACACATTTTCAAATATGTCCATATCAACTATGGAGGATCCGCTTTTATCAGATTTTCATGTCTGGTTTCCATGTGCAAATAAAACCAGGTTGAAGTCCACTGATCTAAACTGTTCAATCAATATAATAAGAAGGCAAATTATGACAGAATGACCCTATTCATGGACAGTGACAAGTGGAACTTTGTTGTTGTTGTTGTTATGTGCTGTCGAGTCGGACCCGACTCATAGCAACCCCTCCTTGGGTTGCCAAGGCAGTATCACTACGGAAGTAGATTGCCCAACCTTCCTTCTGAGGAGTGGCTGGTGGGTTTGAACCTCCAGCCTTCTGGTCAGCAGTCAAATGCCTTAGGCACTATGCTACCAGAGATCTAGAACTTTAGAGAGTTCCAAAGCCCCAAGGATGTAAGAAGACAAGTTGTTGAGGATTTGAAATAGCTGCTGATCTTAGGCACCCTACTCTTTGGTAGGTATCTACACTGTCTTCATTTTGACCCTTCTCTCAACTCCCTATTAAGCAATCCTGCTTTGGTTCTCTACTGCTGCTCTAACAGAAAATACCCCAAGTGAATGACTTTAACAAACAGGAATATATTCCCTTACACTTTTGGAGGCTAGAAGTCCAAGTTCAAAGTGCCAGCTCTAGGGGCTGGGTGAAGGTCCCTCAACCTTTGGCTTCAGCTCTGCCTCTTGCTCCCATCCTACTGAAGCTGGGGGCTTCTCTTAACTCAGGCAGCTGCTGGCTGCTGAGGCTGACAAACCCAAGGTCAACAAGTAAAATGGCATAGTCTCAAGATTATTAAGCAACATGGCAGGCCACTAGCTCAAGTCCGGAAACAGTCCCAAGATTGGCTGGCAACATGGCAAGTTTCTGAATGAACTCAGCTAAATGCAGGATTCAAGCATGCCAAAAAACTCAAGACCTGTCTCAAAGTGTATATACTGGAAGCAGACTACATCCCTAAGGCATCTTCTCAGCTGCTCACAGCAGATTCCACCATGGAATTGTTTACCAGTCTAATCATGGGGAATAACTACATCCAGCTGCCCAGCCACTCAAAACCAGGCCCAGCAATCTGACACATAACCTACCACATCTGCCAACTGCAGGGAATAGTTCAAACCTCCAGCCTGAGAAGGCTCCTTCTATGGGACTTGTGGGTGCTCCGTTGTTCTAAGGAGTATGCTATTTGCCAGTTGGTAAAAGGAAGATTTCTGTACCTTCCAAATATTTTAGTAGAAATAAAACTTCTGTGAAAGAAGATCTTGCACAGGATTATTTGAGCCAACCAGTTGGTTTTCTTACAGAAGAATCAACATGTAAATTATCTGTGCCCTAAGCAAGTCACTCTCATGTAATATGGGCATTTGAGAAGACAGAAGCAAAGAAAGAACAAGAAGAACTCTGGTTCCAGAATTGAGGGCAGAGAGCTTATGACTGGTTGTCTACATTTTCTTAGTGCTCACCCCATGATTTGAAATCCATAATAATGCTGAGTATAGTGAATACAAGCTTGGAGAGCACGTATTGGATATGATTCAAGCATGAGTCAAGGACCACAGAGGCTTTAGTCAAATCTAGTTTTCTTTGTTAGGAATCCTTCACAGTGACCCAGTTTCATGATGTCATTTTAGTGGAATTAAATTTTAAACTGTTCAGAATTATAGAATTGGTTACATTTGACTTCAGTTAGAAGGCCTGTCACTGAAGAGTCAAACCTCTTAAGGGAACCCTACTGGTAAGTGGGGCAGTCAATAGGGGATGGGTTAGGAACTCCCAGCCTCTTGGTTCACTCTTGAACATAAATGATTAAACAGCAAGCCTTTAAAGTAACTCTGGCCTCCTACAACCTGAAGAAAAAAAAAACTCACTGCCATCAAGCTGATTCCGACTCATAGCGACCCCCACTGGGTTTCTAGAAGTAGACCGCCTTATCTTTCTTCCACAGAACAGCTGGTGGGTTCAAACTGTCAACTTTCTGGTTAGCAGTCAAATAACTTAACCACTACACCAACAGAAATCCCTCACCCTACAACCAGGGTAGTGTTTAATTATATAGCAGAGCAAATGTGCAATGCAGGATCAGTTTTCTCTTCAGATTCTAACAAAAAGTGGGTCTTTCTCCCTAGAGATATTTGAAGTGTCCTTTCCACTGACAAAGTGAAAAGGGAAGGGCTTCAAAGAGAACACAGCTGTCCAAGAGAACACACAGAACCTTCTGGCTAGAGAGACAGGAAGCAAAAGTCCCTTCTGATCATCTCCATTAGTGGGAATTGAAGGCATGCAGCATTTTATGGAGGATACTGGCATAAGGGTGGACAGTGGGAGCAGGAAATTCATAAAGACTCTGCCTGAAGATTGTATTTTAAAAGAAGTATAGGTAAATATTAAAAATTATGTAATAAGGACAATGAAGAAATAAACAAACATTCCCTCATTAAAATGGCACAGGGCAAGTCTTGCAGAACCCAAGAGAATCCTCAAATATTAAAGAAGAAAATAGCCAAACTTTACTTCCTGGTTTCAATATTTTGTCATATTGAAAGATTCAGAAAGCATCAAAAGAAGATGGAAGGTGTAGTAGTTACGTTTGTGTGTCAACTTGACTGGGCCTGGTTGAGTGGCTGGGCAGCTGTGGTAGGTATTCCCCATGATGAGATTGGCAATCAACTCCATGGTGGGCTCTACCACAAGCAGCTGAGTAGCTGCCTTTGGGCATGTGGTCTGCTTCCTGTATGTAAGGAGAAGCCTTGAGAATGAATGGTCTCTAGCCTAAGGCATGCTTGGACCCTGCATGTAGCCATGTCATTGCTCAGCAGCCTGCCATGCTCTGTCCACCTTGGGACTTACAATGGACCTAAATTAATGGCCTGCCATGTGGTTTGGTAATGTTGAGATTGTGCCATTTTATTTGTCAACCTTGGGCTTGTTAGCCTCAGCAGCCAGTAGCTGCCTGAGTGAAGAAAAACCTGTAGCTCCAGTGGGCCGGGAGCAGGAGGCAGAGCTGGACCCCAAGGTTGAGGGGCTTTCATTCAGCCCCTAGAGCCTGGCACTTTGAACTTGGACTTAAAGCCTCCAAATTGTAAGAATAAACTCCTGTTTGTTAAGGCCATTTGTGGTATATTTCTGTCAGAGTGGCACTAGGTAACCAGAACAGAATTTGGTATTGAGAGAGTGGGATGCTTCTCTGACAGATACCTAAACAGGAGTGGAGTGCGTCCTTGACCCGAGACCGTGGCAGAGAGACCCCAGCATATGGCATGACAGATGGCATGAGTAGAGCAAAAGACCAGACCAGCATGAGAGACGACAGGAGCAGAACCCAGAGAGCGGTACAAGAGGTTTGTTGAGGCCATCTCATTTGTGGTATATTCCTGTCAGAGTACTACTGGGTAACCAGAACAAAAGGTATACATAGAGTTACTGTACCAAAAAGGATTGGCCAACCTTCAACAATTTCAGGAGGTAGCCTATGATCAAGAACTGGTGATACTGAAGGAAGAAGTCCAAGCTGCACTGAAGGACTTGGTGAAAAACAAGGCCAAGGAATTGACTGAATAGCCACTGAGATGTTCCAACAAATCGATGTAGCACTGGGGGTGTTCACTCATTTATACTAAGAAATATGGAAGACAGCTACCTGGCCAACCAGCTGGAAGAAATCTGTATTTGTGCCTGTTCCCAAAAAAGGTAACCCCAAAAAATGCAGACATTATAAAAAAATACCATTAATATCACATGAAGTAAAATTTAGTTGAAGATAATTCAAAAACAGTTGCCGCAATACTGACAGGGAACTTCCAGATATGCAAACTAGATTCAGAAAACATAGGACAAAGGATATCATTGCTGATGTCAAGTGGATCTTGGCTGAAAGCAAAGAATACCAGAAAAATAATTATCTGTGTTTTATTGACCATGCAAAGGCATTTGACTATGGATCATAACAAATTATGGATAACATTACAAAGAATGGGGATTCCAGAACACTTAATTGTGCTCATTAGGAACCTATGGATGGAACCTCTGCAGGAAGCTGTCATTTGAACAGAACAAGGGGAAACTGAATGGTTTAAAATCAGGCAAGGTGTGTGTCAGGTTTGCATCCTTTCACCATAGTTATTCAATCTGTATGCTGATCAAATAACCTGGGAAGCTGGACTGTATGAAGAAGAAATGCAGCATCGGGATTGGAGGAAGACTCATCAACAACCTGCAATATGCAGATAACACAACTTTGTTTGCTGATAGTGAAGATGACTTAAAGCACTTAATGACAAGGAGCAAAGACTACAGCCTTCATTATGGATTACACCTCAACATAAAGAAAATAAAAATCCTCACAACTGAACCAATAAGCAGCATCACAATAAATGGAGAAAAGATTGAAGTTTGCAGGGATGTTCTTTTACTTATATCTACAATCAACATCCATGGAAGCAGCAGTCAAGAAACCAGATGACATATTGCTCTGGGTAAATATGCTGCAATAGACCTTGTTAAAGTGTCACTTCCTTCTGAGACTTTATCAGAGTTACTTTTGACATCCATAATTTTTCAAAACAATCTAGACATTTATTGTTAGCCACCTTAAAACTCTCCCAGGCTCCACCCAGTACGCAATCCCTAAACTGCTTCTACATTGTAGCTATTTTTGTTAGAGCAGCACCTCTACTTCTCAGTACAAAATTCTGTCTCAGTTCTCTAGTGCTGCTATAACAGAAATACCACAAGATGTTGGCTTTAACAAACAGTTTATTTTCACACCATTTAGGAGGCTAGAAGTCTGAATTCAGATAGCCAGCTCTAGGGGAAGGATTTCTCTTGGCTCTGGAGGAAGGTTCTTGTTTCTTTGAGCTTCTGCTCCTGGGCAATCTTCAAGTGGCTTGGCATCTCTCTTACCCCACCTCTGCTCACTTGCTTGTTTGTTTAATATCTTTTATATCTCAAAAATAGATTGACTCAAGACACACCCGACACTAGTCCTGTCTCATTAACATAATAAAGACAACCATTCCCAAATGGGATTACAACCACAGACATGTTGTTTTGTTGTTGTTTGGTGCTGTCAAGTCATCTCCAACTCATAGCAACTCTATGCACAGCAGAACGAAGCACTGCCTGGTCCCGCACCAGCTCTGCAATCCTTGTTATACTTGAGCCCATCACAGCAGCCACTGTGTCAATCCACCTTGTTGAGGGCCTGGCCCTCTTTCGTCAGCCCTCCACCTTACCAAGCATGACATCCTTCCCCAGGGAATGAATGGTCCCTTCTGATAACATGACCAAATTAGGTGAGACGAATCTGGCCATTCTCGCTTCCAAGGAGCATTCTGGCTGCACTTCCTCCAGGACAGATTTGTTAGTTCTTTTAGCAGTCCATGGTATTTTCAGCATTCTTCACCAGCACCACAATTCAAAAGCATCAATTCTTCTTCGGTCTTCCTTATTCATCGTCCAGCTGTCACATACATATGAGGCGATTGAAAATACATGGCTTGTGTCAGGCACACCTTAGTCCTCAAGGAGACATCTTTGCTCCTCAGCACTTGAAAGAGGTCCTTTGCGGCCAACTTGCCCAGTGCTATACGCCATCTGATGTCCTGACCACTGCTTCTATTGGTGTCAATTGTACAACCAAGCAATGTAAAGTCTTTGACAACTTCAATCTTTTCTCCATTTATAGCAATGCTGCTTATAGGTCCAATTGTGAGGATTTTTGTTTTCTTTATATTGAGAGGTAATCCATACTGCAGACTGTATTCTTCAATCTTCATCAGTAAGTGCCTCAAATCATCCTCACTTTCAGCAAGCAAAGTTGTGTCGTCAGTGTATCGCAGGTTGTTAATGATTCTTCCTCCAATCTTGATGCCACTTTCTTCTTCATATAGTCCAGCTTCTCAGATTATTTGCTCAGCATATAGATTGAATAAGTATGGGGAAAGGATAAAACCCTGATGCACTACCTTCTTGATTTTAAACCATACAGTGTCGCCTTGTTCTGTTCAAACGACAGCCTCCTGGTTTATGTACAGGTCCCTCAAGAGCGTAGTTAAGTGTTCTGGAATTCCCATTCTTCTCAATGTTATCCACAATTTGTTAAGATTCAAACAATCAAATAGTCAATAAAACACAAGAAACATCTTTCTGGTATCTTTTGCCTTGGGTCAAGATCTAGCTAACAGCAGCTATGATATCCCATGTTCCATGTCCTCTTCTGAATCCAGCTTGCACCTCTGGAAGTTCTCTGTCAATATACTGCTGCAACTGTTTTTGAATTCTCTTCAGTAAGATTTTATTTGCATGAGATATTAATGATATTGTTGTATAATTTCTACATTCTGTGGGATAGCTTTTGTTTGGAATGGGTACAAACATGGATCTCTTCCAATCAGTTGGCCAGGTAGCTGTCTTCCAAATCTCTTGGCATAACTGAGTGAGTGCCTCCAGTGAGGCATCCGTTTGTTAAAACATCTCACTGGGTATTCCATCAATTCCTGGACCCTTGTTCTTCACCAATTCCTTCAGTATAGCTTCAACTTCTTTCTTCAATACTATTGGTTCTTGATCATATGCCACCTCCTGAAATTGATGAATTCTTTTTGGTACAGTGACTCCATGTATTCCTTCTATCTTCTTTTGGAGCTTCCTGCATCATTCAATTTTGCCCATAGAATCTTTCAATATTGCAACTCGAGGCTTAAATTTTTTCCCAGGACATCAAGCTCAATTGGCATAACATACTACACAAAACATTGTTCCACCTCTTACTTTGACGAGTAGTGACTGGGATCTTAAAAGCTTGCAAGCAGCCATCTAGATGCAACAATGGGTTTCTCATCATCCAGGGCAAAGAAGAATGAAGAAAACTTAAGATTCATGGAAAAAATTAGTCCTAGCAATTGGTACACCATGCAATCTGCAGCCTATATGACTATGAGATCAGAAGAACTAGATGGTGCCTGGCTACCACTGTCAACCACTTGGAGGGGGATCTATGTGGGAGATCCTGGATAGAGAGGAAGAACAATGTGGAACAAAACTCAAAATCATTTGGA
>NW_006921872.1:2140311-2143175 GCF_000298275.1 Orycteropus afer afer | reverse complement strand
AGGTAACTATCAGGAAGAAATGGGAGGGGAGCTGTTGCAATTGTGGTAAATTGTAGTCAATGTCATGAGACACAGTGTATGGGAACTGCTGTATGGAAAGTGAATTTGCTCTGTAAATTTTCACCCAAATCATAAAAAAAAATAAAAATAAGTAAAAAAAAAATTTCCCCAGTTCTTTCAGCTTGAGAAATGCCAAGTGTGTTCTTTCCTTTTGGTTTTCTAACTCCAAGTCTTTGCACTTTTCATTATAGTAATAGGCTTTGTCTGCTCTAGCTGCTCTTTGAAACCTGTTCAGCTCTTTTATCTTGTCATTTCTTCCATTTGCTTTGGCTGCTCTCCACTCAAGGCCAAGTTTCAGAGTCTCTTCTGACATCCACTTTGGACTTTTCTTCTTTTCTTGTCTTTTTAATAACCTCTTGCTTTTTTCATGGATGATGTTCTTGATGTCATCCCACAATTCTTCTGCTTTTCAGTCATTGATGTTCAATGCATCAAATCTATTCTTTAGATGATCTCTAAATTCAGCAGGGATATATTCAACATCATATTTTGGCTCTGTTGTTGTTGTTATGTGCCGTCGAGTCGGCCCCGACTCATAGCGACCCCTCCTTGGGTTTCCGAGGCTAGTGGACTTGTTTTCATTGTCTTCAACTTCAAGTTGAACTTGCATATGAGCAGTTGAGGGTCTGTTCCACAATCAGCTCCTGGCCTTGTTTTGGCTGAAGATATTGAATTTCTCCATCACCTCTTGTCATGGATGTAGTCAATCTGATTCCTGTGTACTCTATCTGGCAAAGTCCATGTGCATAGCCACTGTTTATGTTGTTGAAAAAAGGTATTTGCAATGAATACATCATCGGTCTTGCAAAATTCTATCATGCAATCTCCAACATTATTTCTGTTACCCAAGGCCAAATTTTCCAACTACCGTG
Organism: Orycteropus afer afer; assembly: GCF_000298275.1. Lineage (NCBI taxonomy): Eukaryota > Metazoa > Chordata > Mammalia > Tubulidentata > Orycteropodidae > Orycteropus > Orycteropus afer. The sequence continues at coordinate 2,142,243 of NW_006921872.1, read as the reverse complement.
ATTCTTCTTTGTTTCCAACTTTTGCATTCCAGTCAGCAGTGAGAATAACACATCTTGATTGCATGTTCAGTCAATTTCAGACTTCAGAAGTTGATAAAAATCTTCAATTTCCTCATTTTTGGCTTTGGTGGTTGGTACATAAATTTGAATAATAGTTGTATTAACTGGTCTTCCTTATAGGCATATGGATATTATCCTATCACTGACAGCATTGTACTTCAGGACAGATCTTGTAATATCTTTTGTGATGATGAACATCACACCATTCCTCTTCAAATTGTCATTTCTGGAATAGTAGATCATATGGTTTTCTGATTCAAAATGACCAAAACCAGCCCATTTCAGCTCACTAATGCCTAGGATATCAATCTTTATGCATTCAATTTCATTTGTGACAACTTCCAAGTTTCCTAGATTCATACTTTGTACATTCCATGTTCCTATTGTTAATGGATGTTTGCAGCTGTTTCTCCTCAATTTGAGTCATGTCACATCTGCAAATGGAGGTCTCAAAAGCTTTACTTTATCCATATCAGTAAGGTTGGTTCTACTTTTAATGATCCAGCTCTTTCCCAGTTGTATTTTGGGAACCTTCTGACCTAAGTGGCTTGTCCTCCTGCACTGTATCAGACAATGTTTCTAGGATATTCATAAAGTTGCCTAGTAATGTAACAGGCAGTATTTCTCTGCTTTTCATAAGGTTTTCCCTGGCCAATTCTTTAAGAAGTGGATTGCCCCTTCCTTCTTCCTAGTCTGTCTCAGTCTGCAAGCTGTGCTGAAACCTGTGCACCATGTGCAATCCCCCTGGCATTTGAAACACAAGTGGCACAGCCTCAAGCCTCACAGCAACATGCCACCACAGTACAACAAACCAACAGACATGTTTGTCTTCCTTAGCTGTTCAAAACTTTTCCACCTTTCCCTTACCTGGATCCCTGCCACTTTCCTGGCACTTGGGTGTGGGGCCTGAGTCCCTCCCCTTACCTGGATCCCTGCTGCTTGCTCACTCTGTCACCACAGACATAGAGATTAGGTTTTATAACACATATTTTTAGAGAACACAATTCAATCTACACCACACATTAAACAAATTAATTAAACAAAATTTAAAGCCTATTATCTCAGGCAGGCTGCACACTAGAACCAGGAGGTGGCTGGCCCAAGAGCACAGGTTGAATGCCTAGAGTTTAGGACAAACCCCAACAGATATCCAACTTGGATTCAGATGTATTAGCTATTAAGCTCTAACATAACTCTGGGCATTGGTGGTTGTTCTTAAAGCCACCAAAGGTGACTAGACCCAAACCTTACAGCCAACCTGTAAGAGAACAGCTGAAATACTGGAAACAAAGAAACTAGCAAGCTCTAATAATTTTTCAAAGTTTTTTAGGCCTCAGCTCATGGCTCTAATATTTATTTTAGTCTTTATTTGTCTAAATTGGCCAATTCAGTCATAATAATTAAGATTTATCTGTCAGTTTGTTTTACTATTGTGGCTTGTAAGTTGCTGTAATGCTGGAAGCTATGCCTCCAGTATTTTGAATATTGGCAGGGTCATCCATGATGAACAGTTTTCAGTGGTGCTTCCAGACCAAGACAAACTAGGAAGAAAAGCCTGGTGATCTACTTCCAAAAATTAGCCAATAAAAACTTTATGAATCTCAACAGAATATTATCTGACTCACTTGTTTTGGACAAGTCATCAGGAAGGATCAATTCATAGAGGAGGACATCATGTTTGGTGAAGGAGAGGGCCAGTGAGGGTGAGGAAGACCCTTGGTGAGATGCATTGGCACAGCAGCCACAATGATGGACTCAACCATGGCAACAATCATGAAGATGATGCAAAGTCTGGGCAGTGTTTCATTCTGCTGTACATAGATGCTGTACAAACATGATTTCCTTTTTTTTTTTTTTTTTTTTCTTTTTCAG
>NW_006921872.1:2132172-2140211 GCF_000298275.1 Orycteropus afer afer | reverse complement strand
CAATCTGGGCCTGGATCTGGCAAAAAGAACATATATATTATTTTTCCCTATTTTTGCACAAATGATAGCATATGCAAAAGAAATTTTATATTTGAAATATTGCCTATTTTTTTTATAGTTTCCTAGATTTGCCATGACAAAGTACCACAACTGAGTGACTTTAAACAACAAAAAACATTTTTCTTTCACAGTTCTGGAGGCTAAAATTGCAAAATCAAAGTGTTAGCAAGGCCATGTTCTCTCAGAAGACCCTAGGGGAAGATCTTTCCTAGCCTCTTCTAGCTTCTTGTGGCCAGGTATTCCTTGGCTTGCAACATGACAATCTCTGCTTCCATCTTCACATAATTGTTCAATTGCCTTGCCTGTGTCCAATTAGAGTATTACATCAGTTTACATTTAATATAATTACTCCTTGTTTTGGTTATCTAGTGCTGCTATAAAAGAAATACCACAAAAGTGTGGCTTTAACAATGAGGATTTATTCTTTTACAGTTTAAGAGGCTAGAAGTCAGAGTTCAAAGTGTCAGCTCTAGGGGCTGGGTGAAGGCCCCTCAACTTTGAGCTTCAGCTCTGCCTCTTGCTCCCAGCCCACTGAAGCTGAAGGGTTCTCTTAACTCTGGCTGCTGAGGCTGACAAACCCAAGGTCGACAGGTAAAATGGCACAGTCCCAAGATTATTAAGAATATGGCAGGTCACCAGTTCAAGTCCAGAAACAGTCCTAAGATTGGCAGGCAATATGGCAGGCTGCTGAATGAAGACCTGGCTACATGCAGGGTCCAAACATGCCAAAAAGCTCAAGACCTTTCTCGAAGCTTCTTCTTATATACTGGAAGTAGACCACATCCCTAAGGCACCTACTCAGCTGCTCACAGCAGATTCCACCATGGAATTGATTACCAGTCTCATCATGGGGAATAGCTACATTCAGCTGCTGAGTCATTCGAAACCAGGCCCAGCCAAGTTGACACATAACCTTAACTACCACACCTCTATTCGAGCTTTTATCTACCTCCTTACTACTTGTTTTCTAATTGCCCTCTGTTCTATTTTCATTCTCTCTCTCTCTCCTTTTGCCTCCTTTTGAATTATTAAAATATTTTTATTACCTTTTTCCCCTCTGTTAGAAATTGCATTGTGATGGACATAGATGTGGTGGTTTTTTGTGTTTTTTGTCTTTGTATTTATATTACTTATGTTTTATAACATGCCTTGAATCTATGGCTTGATGTCTTTTGTCAGTATGGGATAATTTTCATCTTTTACCTCTTAAAATATTGCTTCTTCATCATTCTCTTTATCATTTCCTTCATCTACTCTGTGACTGTACTAAAAGAGGACGTAGACAAACTGGGTCTGTCACCTAGCCCCATACGTCTCCTATGTACTTTTCTGTATTTTCTGTCTTTTTTTCTCTCCATGCTTCAGTCTGGATATTATCTATTGATCTCTCTTCCAAATGATTAATCCTTTTGTCAACTGGATCTGACATGCTGTTAAACCCACCTATTGTGTTTTAAATTTCAGGGTGTTTTGGGGGGTGGCTAAGAGGAGTAAGCTTTATAACTTCCATTCAATTCTTTTATATAGATTGCACTTCTCTGATATAATATTCCATTTTGTGATCTATTGTCTTAAAAATATTAATCATATTTATTTTTAAGTTTGTGTCTAATAACTCCACTATCTTGATTATCCATAAGTATGTTTCTTTTCTCTCTCTCTCTCTTTTTTTTTTTTTTTTTTGGATCTTATCTCTGAGTGTGCCCAGTAACTTTTTATTTAATTCTGGATATTGTGTGTACAAAATTGTAGAGGCTCTGGATAAGGCTTTAACTTTTGACAGGAGTTAGACCAAGGGCAGATCACCTTAGTCTAAGTCAAGCCTGAGTTTCAGTCTTTATAGGGTCTGATCTATTTTTGGCTTGCCCTTATCCCAAAACCCATCACTTTCAAGTCAATTCTGACTCCTAATGACCCTATAGGACAGGGTAGAACTGCCCCATAGGGTTTCCAAGCCTAATCTTTATGGAAACAGATTACTGCATTTTTCTCTGAAGGGGCAGCTAGGGGGTTTGAACTGCTGACCCTTCAGTTAGCAGCTGAGTGTTTAACCACTGAGCCATTAGGGCTCCTTGGTTTGTCCTTATTCCCTAAAGAACCTAGCCAGCATCTTGGAGTGTTTATCAGGGCCTTGTCCCCTTGATGGACCCTGAAATTAAGTTTTTATCTCCCTAGCACTGTCGCCACCTCTTTCTGATCAGTGAATGCCTCAAGGGGATAAGTAGTTCAAACTTCTCTGCAGGATTTTTGCCTCTCGATTTTTGGCTGCCTCCATAGCACTAACTCCAATTTTGTCTCCCCAACCATGACAAAGTGATAAAAGCGCTGCTCAGATTCTCTGCTTCTTAATAGTCAGTTTCTACTTGGTTCCTCAGCCTCTCTCCTTGCTTAAGTATAGAGGAGAAATGCCTTGAAGGGAAAAGCAGTTTGGAATACCAGGCTCACCTCAATGAGTATCTTTTCTCTCCAGGACTCTCTCCAGTCCTGGCTACCTGCATAGCTCTCCAATGCCTTCAGATGTTGTTAGTTACTCTTTATTTTCAGATTACTATTGGGTGGGTCCTTAGGTGATGCAGCAACTTTGGACTCAACTACCAATCTAAAGGTTGATGATTTGAATCCACACAGCCTTCAAATATGTCATTTTTAGATTTTATTTGCTTCTCTAGTTTATTTGTTTTTCAGTAGGAAATTTGGTTGGCTATTAACTAGTCTGATATTATCAGAAGTAGAATTCCAAACTAAGTCTTTCACATTACCTTTCCCATGTGATTGACACTGTAGGCTCTCTAGATCAAAGTTTCTTGACCTCAGTGGAGTTCAGTAGGCCCATGAAGTCCTGACATTATATGTAAAAGTACATGAATGTGTGTAAATATTTTTGGTGGGAACCATAATTCAAATCAAGTCACGATCTACTGCTGTAGAGTATCTACAAATACTTGGTCGTCATGATCATATATTAAGTAGCTAAGTTACTGCAATGCTACCAAGATACTGTCCAAGAAAATGGCTCATTATGCCTAGTGTCTAAATACTTATTCCTACCCAATAAATAGTTTTTCTATTATAATGTTTCTTTTTCTACCATTAAGTAAGACCATAAGTATAATGTAATAGACCTCTTTAGCACTTGAATGAAGCTCATTTCTAGAACTGTAGTCTAGAAAGACCTATCCATATGACTGACATTTTTCTTTTGGGGTGCGTCAGTCAATATAGGAATATCATGATTGTGGTTTCATTATGGCTCTCTGCCTCCTTTGTGAATTACGTAAGAGTTTTTTTCTCATTGTAAACAAGCTTTGGTTGTTTTTTCTTTCTCTTCTCACAGCTGATGATAATGTATATTTGCATGATTATTGTGGATCTACTTTAAATTTATTTGACCTCTCCTTCTGGATAGGCACTTCAGAGATTAGCTGTAGAAAATATATTACACACAAGCCAGTCTTTAAATGGTTGGAAATCTCTGAATAGAATTAGGCAGTGGAATTATGAACCTACTGAAAATCAGGAGATTCATAGGAAAGGTAACTTATGCAGGAGAAGATTTCTACAGACTATATCTTAACTTAGCATTTGCCTGCTAACCAGAAGGCTGGTGGTTCAAACCCACCAGCCACTCCTCAGAAGGAAGACTGGGCAATATACTTCCAGAGAGATACTGCTTCGGAAACTCAAGGAGGGGTCGCTATGAGTTGGAATCTACTCAACAGCAGTGAGGGTCTTTTTTTGTTTTGTTTTGTTTTTAATGTATATCCTAAGGAAAAGTACATTCTAGAGAATAAGGCTGAGGGTAAGACACATGTTTTTCTCAAGTATTTGAAAGATTCAAAATGTTATAATGTCAATACTTTGCCTTGTTCTGACCAGTTTGCCTTCCCACGGGCACAACTGGGGGCTGGGACCCTGGTGCCTTTGCACAGATCCACGCCTTCCCCAACCCATCTCCACCTCCCCCATTACAAGATGACTATCTGCCCTCTCTGAGCCCTTTGCCACACTCAGCCCATCTGAACCTCATGGAACCTCATTCAAGAGCCAGGGATATAAAGAGGAGCTAGGGAACTGTGGTGCTGTGGTGGTAGCACTAGGACAATGCCCAGAACACAATATGTACTCAAAGAGAACATGAATGGATGGAGAAACAAATTAAGTGAAAAGAGGCAAAGGTGAAAGTGAAATCCAAGGCTGGCTACTTAGCCAGTTGCCTTATTCCTTTCTTCACTCCCAAACTTCTATCTAGTAAAAATCTTTCTGGCTTCTATATGACCATGAGACGAGAAGAACTAGATGGTGCCCAGCTACCACTGTCAACCACTTGGAAAGGATCATTGCAGGATATTCTGGATAGAGTTGGAGAACAATATGGAACAAAACTCAATCATTAAAAAAAAAAAAAAGATTTATTGGTCTGATAGAGCTTGGTGAGACCCTTGCGACGATGACCCCTAGTTACCCTTCAGGTCTGAAATTGAACTCACTCTTGTGGCTTCTAGCCAAACAATAGACAGGTATATAGGATGAACATTTACATCAAGTAGATACACTCCTTTGAGTGATCAGTTGTGGGAGAACAGAAGGGTACTGTTTGTACAGGGAGATAGTTGGTAGGGGAAGCAGAAATGTATAGGAAAGAAGGACATGGAGAAGAGGTAACTATAGGAAGGAAGTAGGAAGAGAGTTGTTACATTGTGGGGAATTGCAGTCAATGTCATGAAACAAAATGTGTATGAACTACTGTATGGAAAATGAATTTGCTCTATAAAAAATTTTATTGTGAATCACAATAAAACTTTTTTTAAATGACTAGGTAATAGAAGAAATAAAAAATGAAATTAAAAAACAAAAATCTTGCAGGCATCTATAATTTTTTTGTCCTAGAGCTCTGGTGGCATAGTGCCTAAGGCATTTGACTGCTAACCAGAAGGCTGGCAGGTCAAACTTACCAGGCACTCCTTGGAAGGAAGATTGGGCAATCTACTTCCATAGAGATAACCACCTCGAAACCCAAGGAGGGGTGCTTTTGAGTTAAATGGTTTTGAAAGCGGTGGGTTTTTTTTTTTTTTTTTTTTTTTTTTTTTTTTTTTTTGTAAAGTTTGGTTCCCTCTCAAATATCATGACTTTTTGTCACCTAGATATGAGGGAACTTCAGGAATGCAATTTCTGGGACTCTTTCTTTACTGTTCTCTTGGTTTGGCTTTGATTCTATCCAAGATTTACCTGCCTTCTCAATAGCTGTTCCAGATCTGGATTCCCAAAGACATTCCTTTTAAACACAAAATGTTGCCTTGCTCTGACCAGTTTGCCTTCCCAGGGGCTCAGCTGAGAGCTCTAGGAGTTTTCACCATGTAGCTTTCTCTAGGTAGATCCAAAGACAGATATTTAACATACATTAAAAAAAAGAAAAAATCCACTGCCAACTAGTCGATTCTGACTCATAGTGACTCCCATTGGTTTTCCAAGGCTGTAAATCTTTACAGAAGTAGATTACTTTATCCTCCTCCTGCAGAGGAACTGGTGAGTTTGAACTGCCAACCTTGGGATTAGCATCTGAATGCCTTACCCACTACATCACCAGAGCTCCTTAACATATATTTAGGGCTTGACATAATGGAGGTTTGATTAATGCTATTTGTTCATAAATGCCTGTAGGTCGACTCAGAGAAAATCTCTCTGTGGCACCAGATACTAGGATTTTAAGATAAGATTTGAAACTTTCAAAAAAATTTCAGGAAATTTACCACTTTTGTACTACATAAGAATTAGTGAGAATTCTTTTGGTTTGAAGTGGCAAATGGAATTTTTTGATGTATACAACTGAACTGTGGAAATCCATGGCCTGAAAGTCAACTAATACCAGCATTAGAATACAAGCAGGACTCCTTCTTGACCTCTCATTTTAGCTCCTCTCTGCATGTCAGCTTTCTTCTCTTAGATCAGCTTTCTCCAAGTTGCCTGAAGCATGACTGCCAGCAGCCCCAGGCACATATTACCCAGCTTTGTCACCAGATATGACACAAGATGAAACAATCCCAGGAAGCGTTTTGATTGACTCATTTTGGGTCAGGTGCTCATCCAGGACAAATCAACTCTGGCCAATGGGATGGTAGAATAATTGGCTCACCTTCAATCAGATGTCCCTTCTGGCCAATCAATATTGACCAGAGGACTGAGAACCATAATAATATAGCAGCTCCCATTAAAATTATCTCTCTAAAAGAATTCTTGGAAGACAAAATGATAAATATATGCTACTACTTTCATAAAGAGCCTGGTTACACAATGGCTAGCTCTCAGCTGCTAACTGAAATGTTGGCTATTTGAACTCACCAGTTGCTTTGTGGAGGAAAAGACAAGGCAATCTATTCCCATAAAATTTATGCCTAGGAAACCCTATGGAGCATATCTACTCACCATCAGAATGAATTCAACATCACACAGCAACCATTTCTGTAGGACTAATTTCCTTCAGTGAGCTCCCGTGGCATAGTGCCCACCAGCCACTCCTTGGAAGGAAGGTTGGGCAATCTACTTCTATAGTGATACTGCCTCAGAAACCCAACGAAGGGTCGCTATGAGTTGGATCTGACTCCAGAGCAGTGAGTTTGGTTTTTGAGAAGTTCCTTCAACATGTGGAAGATTCTAAGATGGGGGTATTTCCTGAAAGGGTTATTTAATTTTCAGTGGGCAAGACATTTTTCACATATAAATAGTTGCCTCTGATTAGAGGGAATGTTGCAAAGACCCCTCTGTCCTCTAAATTTGTTTACTGTTGGGCTAAAGCCCTTCTGGTCAAGGATCTAACCACTAACTAGGTCAAATTGTTGTTCTGACCTTGATAATGAAACATAATTGTTGTTGTTGTTGTTATGTGCCGTCAAATCGGACAGGTATAATTATCTCTGGTGGGCAAATTTCCACCTTCAAGCCAGTGAGTCACCTTGCAAAGTGCTGGCCTGTGGATGACGAAGAGTTAGCAGATCCAAGTTCTGGCCTAAGTTTGTGCCTTCTCAGGCCTGATGCAATTGGCCAGGTCAGTTTTCTTGAGACTTAAGGATTCAATATCTTCCTTTCTTAATTCACAGAGCACAGATAGGATCATGAGGATGAGCATGCATACCTGAGTTGTGAAATGCTATGCATATACAAGGATACCTGTCAATATAAGTCTTGCTTAGGCCTCTCCAGCACTTCTCAAGCCAATCCAGCTGGCCTCACAACCAGCAGTGCTCTCTATTCCCTGTCTCTATCTGTTCTGCCCATGGCTGACTTAAATTTCCCTGGTCCTTGGGATTGGGGGCTAGCTGACCACTCCTTTATCTGAAGTGGGCTAAGCCTAGGCACTTCTATTGTTCCCACAAAGTAGGAATTGGTCCTTAGTTAGGAGCAGACTCCATGACATTCCAGCACTTGCTCCCTTAGAATGAGCAGGGGGGTGGGAGAGTAGGGGGAGAGAGGAAATGTTTACCATCTGTTCAATCTGGAGGACACTAGAAGATCAAATTTTTGGCATAAAATCTTGCCTGGACGAATGACAATTTTTTATTTTAATTGTAGAAAAGCTCTAGACTGGGAGACAGATAGGAAATCCAAGTTTTACTGTGGGCCCAGCCACAAACTAGCTGTGACTTTGGGACCATAATTTCACTTGTATTTCCTCATCTATAAAATAGAGTGACTGGACCAAGTAATCTGTGCATTCCCCCCTATATCCACTGTTCAGTGATCTGGGCATACGTGCTCAAGAAAAAGCAGGGTGGCAGAAGGGAGGAGTAGAGAGACTTGACCTAGATCTGTGGATGCTGACTTTGGCCATGGACCCTTGGGAGAGAGGGCACAGAATTTTTGCAAGGAGTTCTCAAATCCATACACGAGCTAAGCATTATCTGCAAGCTGCATAAAAAAAAAAAAAAAAAATGCTTCACATATATTTAAAATGTACATAAGCTCTACTGGGATTAATTAAAGGCAAA
>NW_006921872.1:2114945-2132072 GCF_000298275.1 Orycteropus afer afer | reverse complement strand
TTTAAAGGGAAGTTTTCCTCATTATAAAAAAAAAAAAAAAAAAAATGCTTCACATATATTTAAAATGTACATAAGCTCTACTGGGATTAATTAAAGGCAAACTTTAGTTTAAAGGGAAGTTTTCCTCATTATAAAAAAAAAGTTTTCAATCAACAGACACCAAGAAGACAACTGCTATCATGAGCAATCTCTCTTGTTTGTTTGTTTATAATGAATACTTTTTTAAAAAGTAGAGAACATGGATGAGGAAGAAATTAAATTAAATTTAAAGTATGGAGGAATTGTGCTTGAGAATGCATCAACTTAACTTTTGCATTTGGATTGTGAGAAATTAAAGCTAAGTTAATTTTGTAGAAAATCTTATTTAGTTTTTAAAACCTAACCTCATTGTCACCTCCTTTGTGAAGCTCACTGCTAACTCAGTGCCATTGAGTCAATTCTGATTCACAATGACTATCTTACTTATCTAGTGGTGCTAGAACCGAAATACTGCATGTGGCTTTAACAAACAGAAATTTATTTTCTCACATTTTAGGCTAGAAGTCCAAACTCAAGAGTGTCAGCCCTAGAAGAATCTTTCTTTCTGATGGCTCTGGAGGAAGTGTCTTTTCTCTTCAACTTCTACTTCCTGGTAACTTAGAGATCTCTATGTATCTTGGCATCTATCTTACCCCATCTCTCTTTCTGCTCACTTGTTTAATCTCTTTTATATCTCAAAAGAGATTGCCTCAAAATACACCCTATACTAACCCTGTCTCTAAACATAACAAAGACAACCTATTCCCAAATGGGATTATAACCACAGGCATAGAGGTTAGGATTTACAGGACATATTTTGGGGGGACATAATTCAGTCGATAACAGTGATCCTATAGGATAAGTAGAACTTCTCCATAGGGTTTCCAAGACTGTAATCTTTGTGAAAGCAGACTGCCACATCTTTTTCCTGAAGAGCAGCTGGTGGGTTTAACCTGCCTACTTTGGGTAACCACTGCACCATCAGGGTTCCATAATGGTCTCCTTGCTAGGTCTCCACATTGCCTGTCCCCACCAGCAAGATTAGATCAATTATCAGTCAGGCACCCAGGAGGAAAACAACATGCTCAAATAAGGATAATTTGACATCGGCTGAACAAAGTACTACTTTTAGAGGTATAAGTAGTTCTGGTGGTGTAGTGCCTAAGGCATTTGACTGCTAACCAGAAGGCTGGCGGTGCAAACCCACCAGCCACTCCTCAGAAGGAAGGTTGGGCAATCTACTTCCATAGTGATACTGCCTCGGAAACTCACGGAGGGTCGCTGTGAGTCAGGTCTGACTCAACGGCATTGCGTTTCTTTCTTTCTTTTTTTTATTTTTTAGAGGTGTAAGCAGTTTGTAGGGAAAATACAAGGACTAGCACAGTACACAAGGCCTTAAGAGCAGGGTTGCTACCACCAAGACCAGTCAGGCAAGGGGAAGAAGTGGTTATTGGAAGCAGCAGGAAAGAATCCTATGGAGAGGGCTGACTTGAGTGGAGCTATGACTTTTGTTGGAGAGATGCAGCCAACCAAGGCCACACTGTAAGGAGGAATGTGTTGTTAGCTGCCACCTAGTTGATACTCAACTCAGGGCAACTACTTGCACAGCAGAACGAAACATGGTGCCTGATCCTGCACCATTGTCATGATCAGTTGCGTATCAAGCCATTGTGATTCACCAGGTTTTCATTGGTTGTTTTTTGGAAGTAGATTACCAGGTCTTCCTTCCCAGTCTGGAAGCTCCACTGAACTTATTTGGCATCATAGCAACATACAAGTCTCCATAGACAGACTAGTGGTGTTGGCTGTGCATGAAGTGCATCGGCTGGGAATCAAACTTAGGTTTCCCTCATGGAAGGAGATAATTCTATCATTGAAGCAATGCCCCCTACAGAGAAGAATACAGGAAAAGAAATACCCTACCCTACCTCACCTGTGAACCCAACCCATGTCCTCTTGTTCCCTGTTAACCAATTCAATCAGAGGCTGCAGACAAAGAAGTCAACTGATGCAGCTCCTGCAGGTCAGCCTACTAGGGCAGAGAGCAGGGTGACAAAGGGTGGAGAGTGGGCCTGAAGGGCCAAGAAGATGAGATCTTGCCACAGTTACCTTGTTTTCTGGGTCCCCACAGCACTCTGTACTTACTTCTTTCTAGCACTTTTTATGTTGGACTGACTTCTCTGCTGAAATTTCTCTCTTCCTCTACACTGTGGGTTCCCTAAGAACAGAACCATGACCTGCTCATTTCTGCAGTCACAAAAACGAGCACAATGTAGATCCCTAAGAAATATTTGTTGAGTTTTAATTTGAGGCAACAGTTTCAAAAAACAAGTGCCATATGGCCTGCATAGGTGGCATCTGCTGATGCTGCTGGGTGTTCGTGGGACCCATGGGGCCTGGAATATATCTCCTTTCCCAGAGCACTATGATAGATGAATGGAAGAAATTGCACTATTCATGTGTTTGCAAAGCTGAGACCAAGGAAACCAATGAGGGAATATGTCCAACAAACCTCTTGATAGAAGCACATGACTATAAAACAAGTGACTAGAACCGCTAAGCTCATGGAACTGATCTGAATCTTCCAAAAGTTTCTGTAGGATAGCTTTCTCTCTTTTTACTTCAGAAAGTTTCCCATTAAAATTTACCCTCTCTTATTCCTAGAGTCACAGAACATTAACGGGCTTGGTGATAGAGCATGTGAGAAAGCCTTTGTGCCATGATCTCTTGGATTCTGGAACAAGAAGGGCCTAATCCAAGAGGAGCTCTGGTAGCATAGTGCCTAAGGCACTTGACTGCTAACCAGAAGGCTGGCAGTTCAAACCCACCAGCCACTCCTTGGAAGGAAGATGGGGTAATCTCCTTCCATAGTGATACTGCCTCGGAAACCCAAGGAGGGGTTGCTATGAGTCGGGTCCGACTCAATGGCACATAACAACAACAACAACAATCCAAGAACTATGACCTTATGGTTGAACGATCCAGAAAGACCTTTGACAGGTTGAAGGCAGTGGGATTCTCTCTCTGCCTAGCGCAAGTCAAATCATGTTGATTGATGAGGTTTCCTTTTCCTCCAGCATCAGGTTGAGAAGGTCTACAGTAGGATGTCTAATACAATGGCTTTTTCCTGATTTATGGCTGGGAACTTAAGATGAGAGAAACATGACAATGCCGTCTAATAATTGTTTTATTGCTGGAGGCACAAACTCCACATAACTGTCTCATCAGCAATATTTCTAAGTGATTTGAAATTCCCCAAATCAATATTTTACTTAGCGCACGGCAGGGAATAGGGTGAGAAAGACTCCATAACCATTCTATGGTTCTGTGAAAGGGTACAGGAAACACATTTGGTAAAGGTGCGTCACATAATATGGGTGGGTGGTGTTGTTAGGTGCTGCCAAGTAGGTTCTGATTCATATTGACCCTATACACAACACAACAATACACTGCCTGGTCCTGTGCCATCCTCAAAATCCTTGCTATGCTTGAGTCCATTGTTGCATTCACCATATCAGTCCATCTATTGTGAGTCTTCCCCTTTTTGCTGACCTTTGACTTCACCAAGCATGATATCCTTCTCCAGGGAATGGTCCTTTCTGACATTATGGCCAAAGTAAATGAGTTTGAAGCCTCGCCATTCATGTTTCTAAGCAGTATTCCAGCAGTAGTTCTTCCAAGACAGATTTGTTTGTTGTTCTTCTGGCAGTCCATGATATTTTTGATATTTTTTTTACCAAAACACAATTCAAATGTATCAATTCTTCTGCAGTCTTCCTTATTCATTGCCCAGCTTCCGCATGCATATGAAGCTATTGAAAAATAGTGTGGCTTGAGTCAAGTGCACCTTAGTCTTCAAAGTGATGTATTTACTTTCATATTTATTTACTTTCATATTTTAAAGAGATATTTTGCAGCAGATTTTTCCAGTGGATACGTCCTCTGATTTCTTGACTGCTACTTCCATGGGTGTTGATTGTGGATCCAAATAAAATGAAATCTTTGACAACTTCAGTCTTTTTACCACTTATCATGATGTTCCTTATTTGTCAAGTTGTGAGGATTTTCATTTTGTTTATGTTGAGGTGTAATCCATAATGAAGGCTGTAGTCTTTGATCTTCATCATTAAGTGCATCAAATCTTCTTCACTTTCAGCAAGCAAGTTGTATCATTTGCGTATCATAGGTTGTTAATGAGTCTTCTTCTAATCCTGATGCTGCATTTTTCTTCATACAGTCCAGCTTCTTGGATTGTTTGCTCAGCACACAGATTGAATAAGTATGGTGAAAGGACACAACTATGACATACACCTTCCCTGATTTTAAACCATGCAGTATCCCCTTGTTCTGTTTGAACACCAGCCTCTTGGTCTACGTACAGTTTCCTCATGAACACAACTGCACAACTAAGTGTTCTGGAATTCCCATTCTTCATAATGTTATCCATAATTTGTTACGATCCACACAGTCAAATGGCATTGCATAGTCAATAAGACATGAGTAATCATCTTTCTGGTGTTCTTTGCTTTTAGCCAAGATCCATCTGATATGACCACTGATATCCCTTGTTCCATATCCTCAAAAGGTCATGAAAAACACAAGAAAGAAAGAAAAGACCAAAACGGATATCAGACGAGACTCTGAAACTTGCTCTTGAAGGGAGAGTAGCTAAAGCAAATGGAAGAAATGCTGAATGGAAAAGAGCTGAATGGAAGATTTCAAAGGGCAGCTCGAGAAGACAAAGTAAAATGTTATAATGAAATGGGCAAAGACCAGGAGTTAGAAAATCAAAAGGGAAGAACACACTCAGCACTTCTTAAGCTGAAAGAACTGGGGTGGGGGTGGGGGTGGGATTCAAGCCTCCGGTTGCCATATCGAAGGGTTCAATGGGCAAAATTTTCTATAGTAAACATACTAACTTTAGAATCATTAAAACTTTATGGGGGGGGTGACAAGAATCACACCTTCTGCAAAATGTTGTCCAAGTGACTTGAAGAAATGTAGATGCTCATGAGGGAGTACAGTAACCTCTGTACTTCTCTTGACTGACTTCACTTTGTCATTCCAATTCTTTTCATCATGGCTACTGGAAATTAATTTCTGGAGCACAAGGTAACCCAAGCTTTTCAGAATAGCCTCTGATAAAAATTAAATCAGAACCACTTGAATTAGTTCTCAGATGTGAATAGTATTGCCAAGCCCTCAATTCAGTGCTCAAATGGGAAATGTCAGTCAGAAAGGGAAAGGGGCTAAAGGGGACAAAGAGTGATGAATTGAGGTGTCTTGCATCCTCTCCCTTTTGAATCACAAGATCCTGAGAATTTGGCAGTGTGGACTTTTTCTTCAGGTCATCTACAAATGTTCCTTCTCCTCTGATTTAAAATTATAATTGGAGGAAGTTAACTCTAAAACATAAGGAAAGCTTTCTTAATGAAAGTTCTAGAGAAGAAGAGGAAAGTACCTAACAGCTAATGAATTAAGAGCTTGGACTGTTGTACCCAACTCACCACATGACCTGGTACAAGTTATTTAGCCTCTTCATTCCTCATTTCCTCTTCTCTAAAATGGGGACATAGCAGTGCTGCCTCCTATGGTTCAGTCTTTAAGCCTCTCCTGGTTGTTACATGAGATAATGGATAACCTAGCACATTGAAAGCACTCAATAAATAACAACCACTATCATTACCAGTATGCACGAGGCACTTCACTTGTGTTGGCAGAGGCTTATATAGTGCCTATTATGTGCCAGCTCTCCTAAGAGCTTTACATATGTTGACTATTTAATATCTCAGCTCACCCTTGTGGCATCTGGGAATTAGATATTATTACCCTCATTTTACAGATGAAAAACTGAAGATCTGAGGTTTTGTAACCTGCCCAAGGCTTGAGAGTTCCAAAATGCAGAGTGTCTTAGTTCCTTAGTGCTCCTATGACAGAAATAGCACAAGTGGGTGGTTTTAAAGAACAGAAATTAATTTTCTCACGATTCTGGAGGTTAAAAGTCCAAATCAGTGTCTCAACCGCATTGATTCCTTCCTTGCTCTGCACGTTCCTTGGTTCTGTAGCAATCCTCTGCTGACATCTGCCTTCCACTGTGTGTGCCCTCCTCTGTGTCTAATCTACTCTGTATATCACTCAGAAGTGATTAGGTTTAAGACACACCCTACATTTATGTGGTCTTATTAACATAACAAAGAAACCCTATTTCTACACAGGATTACATCACAGGTATAGGGGTTAGGATCCTGACACATATTTTTGTGGGGACACCATTCAATTCAATAACACAGACCAATCCTGGAAACTAAAGCTGTTTCCAAAGCCTCTTCTCTTTACCTTCAGGAATTGGGAAGGTTACAGATAGAGGCTTTTCAGAGTCTGGTGGACAGTGAGAGACTGAATATATGAATGGAAAATGCCCATACCATATGTGAAAATAGAACTTTAACCCATAACCTACAGCAACTAGCCCAAGAAGTCAAAGCACATTTGCAGCTACTAGTCCAGGAAACCAAACAACAATCCTTGTAACAACTGGCCCCAAATGGCCAGGACTAGATTAATTACTGACCCCTTCCTTAATTTACCCCCCACCCCAGCTTCCAACTTAAAAAGCCAAATAAACTCCCCATTCCAAGAGCCTCCCATCAAGGCATACATGAAAGCTTCAAAACCAAATTCACTGTCATGGTATCAGATCCAACTTATAGCGATCTCTTCTTGGGTTTCCAAGGCGGTATCTCTAGGGAAGTAGTTTGCCCAATCTTCCTTCCAAGGAGTGACTGGTGGGTTTGAACCACCAGCCTTCTGGTTAGCAATCAAATGACTTAGGCACTACGCCCTGCCTGCCTTTAAGCCTCTGCCAAACACAAATGATGGTGGTTGACTCCCTTGCTACAGCAAACTCTGAATAAACAGTCTTTGTTTATTCTCATTTGAGTGATCTACGTTTGTTTCGACAATAAGAGAGGAGGGTTATGCACTTTGAGAAGACATATTCCACTCTTTTTGTCACAGTATCCTAGAGCAGTCCTGATGGCACAACAGTTAAGTGCTTCACTGCTAACCAAAAGGTTGGTGGTTCAAATCCATTCAGCAGCTCTGCAGGAGACTCAACAATCTGCTTCCATAAAGACTACAGCTCAGAAAATCCTGTGAGACAGTTCTACTCTGTCACATGGGGTCATCATGTGTTGAAAATTGACTCATCAACACCTAACAAGAACAACATCCACCACTGTAAGTAAAACTCATGGACTCCTTTCATTGAGATGGATATATAGAAGCAGCAAAGGACCGTGGAGACTGGGATCTCCAGTGTTGAGAAACACTATCAATATGATGTAGATTATGTTGTAGATTCATTATCAAAGTAGCCAGACCTACAGTGGTGTGGAGGGGTCTTTAAAACCTTGAAAATCCATTCCTAGATCTACCTACGGAGAAAAAAAAATACTTCTTGGATCATCTCAAGATCTTGAAAATATTTAAGCTCACTTGAGATCTGCTTTTCATATGATGGGTTGGAGTGGGGAAAGGAACACAGAGGGCTGAAAGAGGTAAAATTGCTTCCCTCACCAAGGCTTTTGGAAAAAAAATAAAAATTTTCCCTTACCACTTTTCTAACACTACCTCCTCTCCACCTCTTAGCCATTCCATTCATGTTGCTATTGGATGTCGTTAAGTTGATTCCAACTCATAGTGAGCCCAAGTGACAGAGGAGATAGGCCCCATAGAGTTTTCTTGGCTGTAATTTTTATGGAAGCATATCACCTGGTCTTTTCATGGAACCTCTGGGTGGGTTTGAACCACCAATCTTTTGGTTACCAGCCAAACACTTAACCATTTCACTATCAGGGCTCCTAATTCCACTCATAAGTAAGACTTTATGAGAAACAGGTCTTTCTGGAACAAAACTGGACACAAATAAAAATAATGCACATGAACTTAACTTTTCCTTCCTTTTTCACTCCCACAGTCAATATTACTTTGTTAGTAATATTTAACTGCAAAGTAAGAAATGTATTCAGCTTTCTAATATTTCAAATGTTTGTAATATTGGTATTTGCAACAGATTGCCTTAACATAACCTTGATGGCCAGATTTAGGAATATCAAACAGAAAAATGGGGAAGGGGTATTATAAGAATTGTTGGTCAATAACATCCAATGGACTTTTGTATTTCTCTCCACTTCATACACGATCTAAAAACAACTGAGCTTCTTAGAATTTTACTAATTCCATTAATTTGGCAATTCTGTTAACTCAATCATTCATTTCAAATATCACAATCTGCTCAATAATGGCTACAATTGGGGTATATTTTGTTCTTCCTTAAGATGTTTAAAGTATAGTGAAGTCAGTAAGACAAATAGATTTTAGATTTTGAAAAATTTGTAGACACACTCAGAAGTTGCATAGATTTTGGTTGATCTGACTGCTTCAAGACAGCAACATAGTATTATTAGCTTAGATGCAATTCAACAAATATTCATTGAGCAAGTGTTTGAGTCCAAGCTGAGTTCCCCCAGCCCTGCACCCCCCACACTACTCCAACAGACCCACAACTTTGAACTCTTTCAAGTCCATCCTCTTGGTGTCCGCTACTGCCCAGATGTGCCAGCGTAGTTAAAATGCCTTGCTTGGAAGTGCTTCAGTGGCTTCTTCCACTGTCTGCCCTCAAACACCACCTCCACCACCACTGCAGGGAAGAAAAAGTAGAGGACATTTTCCCTACGGCTCACAAAGACTGCCTAAAGAAAAATAAGTTTTGCCAACTTGAGAATGGGTTTTCAATAAATACTTCATTGTACACCTCTACTCAATTTCACTTCCCCCATTCCCCTCCCTCAGCCTCAAGCACATCTTCAAACCCCTGGAGCATTTATGCAAAAGACTCAGGTGGGTGCCCCAGGTCATTTTTTCCTCTAAAGAGTAGATGTATATTAAACCCAATAGGCTTCAAGGTACACACACAGTGACACTAATAACATCTGCTAATAATGTTGTGAGTGATTTTGAATTTCCAATGAACTTTTATTCATAACAAGACCTTGTCTCTACTCTTAAATTCTCAAAAGAACTTGACTGATCATAGTTAATTAAGCCACATATACCTCCTGAGAGGCAGAGAGAAATGTAGAAGAAAAAGAGGAGGGAGAAGGATGGGAAAGTGTTGCTGATACTGAGATGAACTTTCTAAGTGGTCAAGTAATATAAGTAATATTATAGCAAGTTAACCACGTGACCACACCCAAAGAAACCCTCAGGGAAATTTACAGGTCATTTGTAACAACAGAAATTGCTATTGACAGTGATCAAGATATTAGAATCATAAAATGTTTATAATTCAAAGGGTCCTCAGAGATTGTCTAGTACAAGCTATTCATTTTAAGGCTGAAAAAGTCAGTCCTTTTGATGAGTGAGCAGGAAGACAGACCTGCTGACTCCTCTCTAGGAGCCTGAACTTGGTACTGCAGAGACGCTTCTGCAAATCATTCCCTCTTCATCCCCCTCTTAATAAAAGACCATTTTTTTAAATAGTCAAAATTTTGGTTTTTGTTTTCTTTATTTTAAAATGTTCTATCATAGTGAAAATACATAGAATACAACATTTGCCAATCCCACATTTTTTAACACAAACAATTCAATGACACTGATTCCACTGATGATGTTGTACAATCATCACCCAACTCCGTTGCCAAATATTCCATCACCATTAACTCAGTGCCTCCTAAAACTATACTGTTCAGCTTACCACATGTCCTGTTCACTAAGTTACCAACCATTCTTTTGGGCTGCATCAAAAGCTCAAATTTCCCCTCAAAGAATGGAGACTCACAGCCATAAGGAGGATTTAAAAGGTAATTAGTTGAACAAATGAACTTACCAAGGCTTTGAAAGCCCAAACAACTGAGATCCCCAAGGACTCAAAGAACTTAAAGATGGGTGGCAAAAGCCACTGCTGGCAATCTGTAAGAACTCACAGAAAACTGGAGAGCTGCCAGGAGACTAGAGATGAGTAAATATTGTAAGAGGAAAAAAATAGAATACAGGAAATTGGAATTAACAGACTTGATATTTTTGACCCCAAAAAAATCTGATAAGAAAATAATTGGTTGTTGTTGGGTGCCATCAAGTCAGTTTTGACTCATAGAGACCCCATGTGACAAAGTAAAATGGCCCCATAGGGTTTTTCTGGCTGTAATCTTCATGGAAGCAGATCGCCAAGTCTCTCCCATGGAGCCACTGGGTGGGTTCAAACCTCCAACTGCTTAACCGTTAGCCTCCAGAGCGCCTTCTAAGTAAAAAATTAGGTCCAGTATTTGGGAGAACACAGTAAAAAAATCTTGTTGAAATTAAGATCTACTCTGTCTCGGATGTTGCCTCTGAGAATAAATTGGAGAAACAAGCACAAAATGACAGTACAGTTGAGGGGATTTGTAGGTTTATGTGGATATGAGCAATTCTACGTAAGAAGTGTTGACACAGAAAAAACTAACAATACACACCTGGTAAAAAAAAACGTTATAAAATAACAAAGTACAATCCAATCATCGTGAATATATAGATAGATAGATGTGAATATACACAAATTACTGGGAGATTATATCTAAAAATGTTAATGGCTATCACTGGAAAAAAAATTTTCCTTCTTTTCTGCATTTCTAAATTTCGTATGATTACGTTCAGACAATTTTTTAACGCAAAAGAAAAAATCACTTAATATATTGACTTCAAGTGAGAAGGATGTTGTGAAGGAATGGTGTCTCTTTTATCCTAATGTGGAGTTCTTCATATGTGAATGTTGGCATAATCTATTAACTGGAATTCACAAAATTATCTTGTCATTGCAATCACTAGGGATGCAATTAAAAATATAGGCTTTTTTTTAAAAAAATCAAAGATTTTATAGAAGAATCGTGATCAAAAGGGAGAAAGTGCAGAACAGAATTTCAAATTCTTATGGAATCCAGACTTTATGGATTCATAGAGTCTGGCTGAAACTCCAAAACTATTGCCCTGAGATAATCTTTACAGCTTAAACAAAACAACAACAACAACAAAAAATCCCTGAAATCTTCTTTAAACCAAGCAATAGTTTAGCTTAACTAGTAAAGAATGTCTGCCTTGAGCACTGTGCTCTCTTAAGAACTATCACTATGGGATCAGATTGACAACTACAACTAGAAAGGTTGGAAGGAATCCTGAGGAGCAGCATATTGAATCAGTGTATGTTTTGCTGTGTATATTCTCAATGAAAATGACAAAATAAAATAAATTATTAAAAGAAAATACAAAATACAGATGCTAGGCTTCACCATAAAAGATTCTGATACAGTAGACCTGGGGTAAGGCTTGAGAATCAAACCATAGGAATTGGTTACATTATGGCATGTTCATAAAAGTTGAAAATATCTATACATTAACAGTGATGTGGAGGATACCAGTTATTGGCCCAGGAAGTTATTCATAGTATATTAAATGAAAAGAGCAGGTCCTTGAGGGGCTCATCTTCTGGCAACTATATCAGACAGTGTTTCACTGCTGTCATTTCAGAGGTCAAGTTTTTCTGAAGTGGACCACCGTATCCTTCTTCCTACCTTAGACTGGAAACTCTGCTGAAACCTGTCCACCATGGGTGATCCATTCAGGAGGCTAGAAGTCTGAATTCAGGCCACTGGCTTAATGGAGGCTCTCCCCCTGTCTGCTCTGGAAGAAGATCCTTGTTGTAGCATCCCTAGCCAACCATCCTTGGGATTCCTGGGCTTGTGTGCTGGTCTGCAAAAGACCTTTTTCTTGCCAGTATTTTTAAAATTATACAAACATTACAAAATACAGTAAAATTCAAAATGACCCAGAATATCATCATCTATGTGGATACAAACAGGATTGTCTAATGGATGAAACTAGGACTCTTGCAGACTGCTGTAAATGAGCTAGCTTGGACTTTTGATTTCTGTTCCTACAGCAGGAAGGGCTACCCAAACCAACTCCCCCAGAACCAGCAGGGTCAAAGCTCCAAGTGCTGCACAAAAGATAGAAGCTACATCTAAGTGCAGAAACTGCATCTAAGTACAGATTACTTGGAACCCTGGTGACACAATGGTTAAGCATTTGATCAGAAACCAAAGGTTAGCAGTTTGAGACTTCCAGCAGATAGTGGAATAGGCAGACAAGGTACACAGATTTTCTACAACAAAGAAATGAGAAATCAAATGAAACAGATAGAGATGATAATCCCAGAACCCTGAGCTTCAAAGGAAAGGGTAAAGAAGTGGATCAAATACCAACTAGAAGAAGAAACTAAGTGAAAACAGTGAACAAGAAGGCAAATGGAGCTGTAAACTGTCAGCTGGCCTGACATCCTGGCCATTTTGAATTTTTGCAAGCATTGTTCCAAACAGGGCAACAACCTGATAACTGGCTTTGCTTGCCAAGGACTGCACAGGCAGCTACACTGGTAGCTGGTGACCAGAGAGGTACTATATTCCCTTTATTCCCCACACCTTCCCAGTGATCAGAGGTGTGGCCATACTCCACCCCCATCCACCTTCTGAACTGGCAGGAATTCCATCCCAGACTGGGATCTCTGCCCCCACTGCCTTCTGGGTAGGCAGGACTAGTTAGCTTCTCTTATCAAATTGGTCTGAATTTTACAAATTCCCTTAATTTTTATTTAACTGGAAATGTGCTAGTATCACCATCATATTCGAGGGAAAATTTTGCTGGATATAAATTATTGGCTGGCATTTTTTTCTTTCAGGGTTTTATATATGTCATCCCACTGCCTTCTTGCCTGCACGACTTCTGTCAAAAAATCAGAACTTAGCCTTATTGGGTGTCCTTTGTAGGTAACTTTTTGTTTTTCTCCAAGCTGCTTTCAGGATTCTTTCTTTGTCTTTGGTTTTGCAAAGTTCAATTATGATATGTCTGTGTGATTTTCTTTTAGGGTCCTGTTTGGGAATCATTAAACTTCTTGAATGCATATCTTCTTGTCTTTCATCATATTAGGAACATTCTCGTCCAACAAATCTTTGACAATTTTCTCTCCCTCTCTCTCTGTGTGTGTGTGTGTGTGTATGTGTTTGTCTCTTCCTATTCTGGAATTCCACTCACATGTAAGTTATTCTTTAGACTTTCTTCATATTTTTTTAGTTCTTTTTTCTGATTGTTCATCTAACAAAGTTGTCTTGAGAGCTTTATCTTCAATCTCATTAATACTGTCTTCCATTGATTCTAGTCTATGTCTTTGCTCTTTCAAGGTGTTATCTATTTCTGAAATCTTAGTATTAATATTCTGGATTTCTCTTTAATATTTTTGTATGGTTTCTAATTTTTCAACTATTTTGTCAGTTTGTTCTTGTATTATTGTCCTGAATTCTAGAGTTTTGTCTGTGTTATCCTTGATCTGTCTCTCAATCTGTTGAATGTACCTAAATATGATTCTTTTGAATTCTTTATCTGGTAATTCCAATGACATTTCTTCATCAGGGAGGTTTTCTGGTTCTGTATTTTGTTCCTTTGTTGTGTACTATGTATGTTGCTTCTTCATGTGAACTGAGATGGTCTGTTGTCTTTGAAACATTGTCATGTTGTATTTGTACTTAATGGGTGATTGTATGTTGGTGTTTTTCACCCAATATTTAATTGTTTTTGCTTCATTTTGTCTTGAAGCAAGTGGGGCTAGTGTGCTACTCTATTCACTATTTGACAGCACAGAGATACTCTCCACTTGTCTCCTGAAAATGTGACAGAGAATGAGGATATGTGCACACTTCTATGTTTGTTGTTCACATAGAGCAGTTGAGGGAGGGTTGGATGGGTATTAGCCACCACCTATTATTGATCAATTATTGCAGAATCAGGTGCCAGTCCTCCCACAGTGAGTGGGGCTGAAGAAAGTGTAGATGTTGTTGTTTCATGTGGACACTATTGCTGACTCCTGCCAGGCAGGGCAAACAAAAGGGGGGAAAAACTGGGATGGGAGGAAAAAGAAAAGAGAGCAAGAGAAAAGAAAAGAGGGGTGGGAGATAGGAAAAGCAAAAAGAATAAAGGAAAGAAAAAAGAGAACAAGGAAAAGGAAAATAAACAAAACCAAGGAATGGAAAGAAAAAAGACATACACAAAAAAAGGCACCTGGGTGGTGTTCCTGCCAACTAAATAGGTGGCAGGGGTCAGTACACTTGGTTTTGGATGGAGTTCCTGCTGGTCCAAAAGGCAGCTGGGAGCAGGGTTCCTGGCTCCAGAAGTTCCTGCTGGTCCAAAAGGCAGTTGGATATAGGGTGCCTGGTCCCAGAAGGAGTTCCTGAAACCCAAAAGGCAGCTTGCGTCAGGATGTCTGATCCCAAAAGGAGTTTCTGACTACCCCAAAGGCAACTGGGGGCAGGGCACTTCGTCCCAGAAGAAGTTCCAGCTGGCCCAAAAGAAGACTGGGAACAGGGGAGTTGGTTGATAATTACACTGAATGTAAATGGATAAAATGCACCAGCCAAGAGACAGAAAGGTGCAGAATGAATAGGAAAACATGGCCCATCAATATGCTATCTATAAGAGACACGCATTAGACACTAAGACAAAAATCAACTAAAAATCAAAGGTTGGAAAAATATATATCAAGCAAATGACAATCAAAAAGCAGCAGTACTGACAATATTAATTTCTGATCAAAAAGACTTTAAGACAGATGCCAGCATTAGAGACAAACCAAACTCATTGCCACAGAGTCAATTTCGACTCATAGTGACTCCTCCTTGGGTTTCCGAGGTAGTATCTCTAAGGAAGTAGATTGCCCAGTCTTCATTCCGAGGAGTGGCTGGTGGGTTTGAACCACCAGCCTTCTGGTTAGCAGTAAAATGCCTTAAGCACCACACTACCAGAGCTCCTAGGAAGGATATAACATAATGATTAAAGGGTCAGTCAAACAAGAGAACATAACCATAATAAATATCTACACACCCAATCAAGGAACCCCAAAATACAGAAATCAAAATTTAACAGAACTGAAAAGAGAAATAGAGAACTCCACAATAATGCTAGGAGACTTTAATACACCACTTTCAATGAACAATAGAATAACTAGAAAGTAACTCAACAAAGACACAGAACTAAACAACACAATCAACCAACTTGACCTTATAGAGAATTTCACTCAACAACAGCACAATGTACATTCTTTTCCAGCACACATGGAACATTCTCCAGAATAGACCCTCTATGCAGCCACAAAGCAAGATTCGATAAATTTAAAAATGTCAAAATACTGCAAAGCATCTTCTCAGATCACACTGCTATAAAATTAGAAATCAACAATAGGAAGATCAAGGGACAAAAAGAAGCACATGGAAACTGAATAACACCCTGCTTAAAAACTACTGGGTAAGAGAAGAAATGAAATTTAAAAATTTCCTTGAATCAAATGAGAATGAAAGCACAATACACAAAAATCACAACAACACAGCAAAAGCGTGCTCAGAGGGCACTTTATAGCAGTAAATGCACAGATCATAAGAGAAAAAAGAGCCCAAATCAACACCATAACCCAACATCTCCAACAATTAGGAAAAGAGCAGCAATATAAGCTTACAGTCACCAGAAGAAAAGAAATAAGGATTATAGCAGAAATAAATGAAACAGAAGAAACAACAGAAAGAATCAAAAGGGCTAGATGTTGGTTATTTGAAAAGATTAATAAAATCAACAAACCAATCGACAAACAAAGGAAAAGAATGAGAACATGCAAACAGCATGAGTAAGAAAAGAACTGGGTGAAGTCACAACAGAACCAGCTGAAATAAATGAATACCAAGATACTATGAAGACCTGTACTGTAACAAATTTGAAAACCTAGAAGAAATGGACAGATTTCTAGAAATGCACTACCTACCTAAACTAATACAGATTGAGGTAGAAACTTTGAACAGACCTATAACAAAGGAAGAAATTAAATAGGTCATTAACAAAATAATAAAATAAGACTACCAACAAATAAAGTCCTGGCCCAGACAGCTTTACTGGCAAATTCTACTAAACAGTCATAGAAGAGCTGATACCAGTTCTCATCAAACTATCCCAGAATACAGAAAAGAAGAGAATATTCCCAAATTAATTTTATGAAGTGAGCATAACCCTGATTGTTAAGGTAGTCAAACAATCCCTATTTGCTAATGATATGATCCTATACATAGAAAACCCAGGAGACTCAGTAAAAAAAACTACTGGAACTAATTGAGAGATTTGGCATACTGGCAGGATACAAGATCCACACACAAAAATCAGTTGGATTCCTTTACGCCAGCAAAGAGATTGCTGAAAAAGAAATAAGGTAATCAATACCATTTACAACAGCTACCAAAAAAATAAAATACTTGGGAATAAATCTCACTAGGGACACAAAAGACCTGTACAAAGAAAACTGCAAAACACTACTCAAGAAACCATAAGAGAACTACATAAATGGAAGAACATAGCATGCTCGTGGATAGGAAGATTGAACATTGTGAAAATGTCAATTATACTCAAAGCAATCTATACATTCAATGCAATCCCAATCCAGATCCCATCAACATTCTTTAAGGATATGGGAAAACCAATCACTAATTTTATTTGAAAGGAAAGAGACCTCGGATAAGCAAAGCACAATTGAAGAACAACAAAATAGGAGGTCTCACACTCCTGGATCTCAAAACTTACTGTACAGACACAATAGTCAAAACAGGCTGGTACTGGTACAAAGGCAGACACATAGACCAGTTGAGAACCCAGAAATTGAGAACCCAGAAATAGATCCATCGACCTACGGTCAGCTGATTTTTGACAAAGGGCTTAAATCCATTACATGGGGGAAGAAATGGTCTCTTTAACAAATGGTGCTGGCAAGACTGGATATCCATTTGCAGAAAAATGAAACAAGATGCATATCTCACATCATCCACAAAAACTAACTCCAGATGGATCAAAGACTTAAATGTGAAACCTAAAACTATAAAGTTCCTTAAGGAAAAAATAGGGGCAAATTTAGGGGCCCTCATTTATGGCTTAAATACACTGTCAAGCATAACCCAAAAGTCACAAACAGTAGAAGATAAACTAGATGAATGAGACCTTCTA
>NW_006921872.1:2113016-2114845 GCF_000298275.1 Orycteropus afer afer | reverse complement strand
AAAAGAGAACCTACAGATTGGGAAAAGATGTTTGGCAATGACATATCTGACAAGTGACTTATCTCTAAAATTTATAGAAAACTCCAACACCTCAACAACAAAAAGACAAACAATCCAATTCAAAAATGGGCAGAAGACATGAATAAACACTTCACCAAAGAGGATATTCAGGTGGCCAACAAACGCATGAAGAAATATTCACGATTCTTAGCCATTAGAGAGATGTAAATAAAAACAACGAGATACTATCTTTCCCAGCACTGATAGCAAAGTTCAACAAGACAGAAAATAACAAATGTCAGTGAAGATGTGGAGAGATTGGGACTCTCATACACTGCTGATGGCACTGTCAAATGATACAACCACTGTGGAAAGCAATATGGCAGTTTCTTAAAAAGTTGGAATTAGAAACACCATTTGACCCAGCAATCTCCCGAATCTTAAAACCTACTATACAGCCACAGTAGTCAAAACAGCATGGTATTGGTATAATGATAGACAGATAGACCAATGGAAAGTCCAGATACAGACCCATTCATTTATGGACAACTGATCTTTGACAAAGGTCCAAAACTCATTAAATGGGGAAGAGAAAGCCTCTTTAACAAATGGTGCTGGCAAAACTGGATATCCACCTGTAGAAAAATGAAACAAGACCCATACCTCACACCATACACAAAAACAAACTCAAGCTGGATCAAAGACTTAAATGTAAAACCCAAAACTACAAAATTCGTCAAAGATAAAATAGGGTCAAATCTGGGAGCTCTAATTTATGGGCTAAATAGACTATCAAGCATAACCCAGAATGTGCAGGAGATAGAAGAGAAGCTAGATGACTAGGACCTTTTAAAAATAAACCTTTATGTGCATTGAAAGACTTTGTCAAAAGGGTAAAAAGAGAACCTACAGATTGGGAGAAAATATTTGCCTATGACATTATCTGACAAAGGACTTATCTCCAAAATCTATAGAAAACTTCAACACCTCAACACCAAAAAGAAAAATAACCCAATTCACAAAATGGGCAAAAGACTTGAACAGACACTTCCCCAAAGAAGATATACAGGCAGCCAACAAACACATGAGAAATTGTTCACAATCATTAATCATTAGAGAGATGCAAATCAAAACAACAATAAGATATTATCCCACCCCAGCAATAATAGCAAAGTTCAACAGGTCAGAAAATAGCAAATGCTGGCAAGGTTGTGGAGATTGGAACTCTTGTGCACTGCCGGGATTGTAAAATGGTACAACCATTGTGGCAAATGGTATGGTGTTTCCTTAAAAAATTGAAAATAAAAGTACCATTTGACCCAGCAATTCCATTACTAGGAATATATCCTAAAGGGATGAGAGATAGCGCAAAAACAGATGTATGTACACCTATGTTCATTGCAGCACAATTCACTATAGCAAAGAGGTAGAAACAACCTAAATGCCCATCAACAGATGAGTGAATAACCAAATTATGGTACATGCACACAATGGAATACTATGCTACAGTAGAGAACAATGAGGGATACACTAATCATCTCGCAACATGGATGAACCTGGAGAATATTTGTTGTTAGGTGCCTTCGAGTTGTTTCCGACTCATAGCGACCCCATGCACAGCAGAATGAAACACTGTCCAATCCCACGCCAGCTCCATGATCCCTGCTATACTTGAGCCCATCATCGCAGCCACCATGTCAATCCATCTCGTTGAAGGCCTCCCCCTCTTTCGTCGACCTTCCACCCTACCAAGCATGACATCCTTCTCCAGGGAATGGTCCCTTCTGACAACGTGACTAAAATAGGTGAGACAAAGTCTGGCCATTCTT
>NW_006921872.1:2094929-2110520 GCF_000298275.1 Orycteropus afer afer | reverse complement strand
GGTAATGTATCAAACAGTGTTTCTTTGCTATTCATAAGGTTTTCCCTGGCCAATTATTTGAGAAGTGGATGGCCTCTTCCTTCTTCCTAGTCTGTCTCAGT
The DNA here is from genome assembly GCF_000298275.1 of Orycteropus afer afer. Taxonomy (NCBI): domain Eukaryota; kingdom Metazoa; phylum Chordata; class Mammalia; order Tubulidentata; family Orycteropodidae; genus Orycteropus; species Orycteropus afer. The sequence goes on along the minus strand of NW_006921872.1, from coordinate 2,110,419 downwards.
CTGTAAGCTGGGATGATACCTGTGCACCAGGTACATCCCGCTGGGTTAGAAACACCAGTGGCTCAGCCTAAAAACTCACATCACCACGGTAGGACAAACGGACAGACAAGTTTGCATCCCTGTTGGAAACCTCTCTTACCACCCTTACCTGGGTATCTGCAGCTGACTGCTCCTCTGTCCAGATTCCCAGGCCTTTTAATCCCTTTTCTCCCACTCTCCCGTCCTGCTGCTTTGGGTGAGCCTGAGTTCCTCTCTTCACCTGGATCCCTGCTATTGACTGCTCCTCTGTCTGAGTTCCTGGCTTTTAATCCCCTTTTTACTGCTCTCCCACACTTCAGCTTCGGCCGTGCCTGATTTCCCTCTCCTCACCTGGATCCCTGAGGCTGACTGCTTCTCTGTCAGGGTTCCTGGCCTTTTTATCCCCTTTCTCCCACTCTCCCACCCTGCTGCATGACATTATGCTGCATGAAATAAGTCAAATTGCAGAAAGACAAATACTGTATGAGCCCATTACTGTAAAAAGACAAGGGTTTGCTTGGGAAAGGGGACTCACTTAGTAGGTTACTGGGATGGGGAGGGATTAATTTTAGACTAGTTGGGCCCCAGATGCTAATGTGGGTAAGGAGAGGGATATATGGGAGGTATCTGTAGCCACCATGATAAAATGAGGAAATGGGAGGACACCGAATTGTGCACAGAAGAGATAGACGACAGATGCTATACCAACCAATGCGTCCACAATACTGCATAGTCTTTAACACCAAACACTAGGCTATGCAGATAAACACAAACACCAGTGATGATCAGTGAACAGAAGTATACTCTAGACCAAGGATAGATTCAGCTAAGGCTAATCTTGCACAGACACCAGTGATACAAAATACCTGCATTCCTTACAGAAACAATAGTAGACACAGAGTAATCCCTCACGGACAACCAAACACTATGAGAGAGAGATCCAATAGCTCTACCATCTCAGGACCATAGTACTGAGGGACACCAGACTCAATTGGCACAACAAAATACATAAAAGCCTTCCTCCACATCCTACATTGGTGAGTAGCAACTGAGGTCTTAAAAGCTTTCAAGCAGCCATCTAAGATGCAGCTATTGGTTTCCTAGCATCGGAAGCAAAGAAGAATGCAAAAAAAAAGGCATTTGAAAGCAATCAGTCACAGGACACAATGGCCCTCAAGACCAGAAGAACTAGATGGTGCCCAGCTACCAATGCCAACCACTCAGGAAAGGATCAAATCTGGAGATCCTGGATAGAGTGGAAGGGAAAAAGTGGCACAAAACCAAAAACTCAATAATGACCAGAATTGCTGGTCAGATGAAATCTGGTGAGACTCCCAATACTATGGCCCTGGAATACCTTCTGTGCCTGGAATAAAACACATACCCCATGGCAGGCTCTCAGCCCAATAGTTAACAAGATGTACACACGGACCACTCAACCCAGGATGGTGCACCCACATGCTCTATGGTAAATACATACCTTAAAGCAATAGACCACAGGACACCAGAGGACCAACATTCAAATTGAGGAAATGCAGGCCAAACAGGAATGCTGAAATATGAGGGGCACAGGGGGAGGGCTACAGGATAGGGAGGGGAGGAGACTGGCTTAGGGTTGGACATAGTAAAACAGGAATGAAACTAAATGTACGTGTAAAGTTGAATGTAAAACAAGCTCTTAAAATAATAAATAAATTTTAAAAAGCATTCAACTGTGTGGATCATAACAAATTATGGATAATATTGAGAAGAATGGAAATTCCAGAGCACTTCATTGTACTCATGAGGAACCTGTCCATAGACTAGGAGGCTGCCTTTTGAACAGAACAAGGGGATATTGCATGGTTTAAAATCAGGAAGGGATTGCATCAGGGTTGTGTCCTTTCACCATCCTTACTCAACCTGTATGCTGAGCAAATAATCCAAGGATTTTGACTGTAAGAAGAAGAACATGGCATCAGGATTGGAGGAAGTCTTATTAACAATCTGAGATACACAGATGACACAACTTTGCTTGCTGAAAGTGAGGATGACTTGAAGCACTTACTGATGAAAATTGAAGAATACAGTCTGCAGTATGGATTTCACCTCAATATAAAGAAAACAAAAATCCTCACATCTGGACCGATAGCAACATCATTATAAATGATGTTTCCAAATGAGGAAATGGGAGGACACTGAATTGTGCACAGAAGAGATAGACGACAGATGCTAATACCAACCAATGCGTCCACAATACTGCACTGTCTTTAAATGGAGAAAAGATTGAAGTTGTCAAAGACTTCATATTACTTGGTTCTACAATCAATACTAATGGAAGCAGCTGTCAAGACATCAGATGACATATTGCATTGGGCAAATGTGCTGCAAAAGACTTCTTTCAAGTGCTGAAGAGCAAAGATGTTGCATTGAAGACTAAAGATATGCCTAACCCAAGCCATGGTATTTTCAATCAATTCATATGCATGTGAGAGCTGAACAATGAACAGGGAAGATTGAAGAAGAGTTAATGCTTTTGAGTTGCAGTGTTGGTGAAGAATACTGAAAGTACCATGGAGTGCTACCAGAACTAACAAATCTATTCTAGAAGAAGTGCAGCCAGAATGCTCCTTGGAAGCAAGAATGGCCATGCTTCATCTCACCTACTTTGGTCATGTTGCCAGCAGAGACCATTCTCTTGGAGAAGAATGTCATGCTTTGTAAAGTGGAGGGCCAACGAAAAAGGGGCAGGCCCTCAACAAGGTGGATTGACACAGTGGCTGTAATGATGGGCTCAGGTATAGCAAGGATTGTGAGGCTGGTGTAGGACTGGGCAGTGTTTCATTCTGCTGTACATAGGGTAGCTATGAGCCAGAGTCGACTCGACAGCACCTAACAACAACAGCTCTGTCACATGGAGTCACTATGAGTCAAAATTCACTTACTGGCACATAACAATTAGTGCAGACTACATGGCACCTGAGTGTAAAATATTTGTTACCTAGTGATAAGGCCACTCGTATTTGCCCATGGGACATGATGGCCCTCAAGACCAGAACTAGATGGTGCCCAGCTACCAATGCCAATCACTCAGGAAAGGATCAAATCTGGAGATCCCCGATAGAGTGTGAGGAAGAACGTGGAGCAAAATCCAAAAATTCAATAATGACCAGAATTACTGGTTGGACGGAGTCTGGTGAGACCCCCAATACTATGAGCCTGAGATACATTCAGTGCTTGGAATAAAACTCACTCTCAGGGGCTGGCTCTCAGCCCAATAGTAAACAAGATGTACAAGCAGACCATTCAACCCAGGGTGATGCACCCACATACTCTGTGGAAATGCATCCCTTGGAGCAATCAACCAGGGGCACCAGGGGGGCAACATTCGCACAGAGGAAATGCAGGACACACAGGAGTGCATAACTGTGAGGGGCACAGAGGGATGGGGGGTTACTGGGTAGGATGGGGAAGAGACTGGGTTAGGGTTGGGGATGGTAAATGGGGAGTGAAATTAAATGTACACGTAATGTTGAATGTGGAACAAACCCTGCTCTGTAAAAAAAGAGAAAAGAACAACAGGCAGTGGGGTCGCTCTGCTAGAGCACAGTCCCCGATTACATGCAGGTGCACCTCAGCCAAAGCATGCTTCTCCACAGAATGCCAGGGAATTGAGGCACTGCGCAGCTTCTGAGCCTTCCCTCCTGTTGAGTCCCAGACCCTAAAAATGCGAGCTGGCATTCATCAACACACTTTGCATGACACACTTTAATGCATAGACCTCTCCCTGTGGCTATTTTTCACTTAACTTTATCATTATCTTTCCATGTAAATACACAAAGAGAAACATTGTCTTTTTTAATATCTGCATGGTATTTTACTGCATAATTACACCAGGATATAATCAACCAAGCCCCCTTCACTAGTTGTTTCTGGTTTGTTTGCTGTTAGTTGTCATTGAATCAGTTCTGATCATGGCAATCTTATGAATAACTAAACGAAAAGTTGCTCAGTCCTGTGCTATCTTCACAATTGGTGGTATGTTTGGGTCCATTATTGCAGCTATTATGGCAATCCATCTCACTGGGGGTTTCCTCTTTTTTTTCATTGGCCTTCTACTTTACCAAACATGATGTCCTTTTCTGGCAGTTGGTCTTTCCTGATGACGTGTCCAAAGTAAGTAAAAGTCTCACTTCTAAGGAATGTTTCTTAGAAGTTGTATTTCTTCTAAGACTGATACATTTGTTCTTTTGGCAGTCCATGGTATATTCAATATTCTTCGCCAACAACACAGTGTAAATGCATCACTTCTTCTTCTTATTATTCTTCATTATCCAACTTTCAAATGCATATAAGGCAATTGAAAAGACACTGCTTGAGTCAGATGCCTAATTAGGTCAGCTTAGGTCCTTCCAGTTATTCTCAATTATAAACAATATAGCAGTGAACAATTCCCTACAGCCTAAAATGTCTCTAGACAAAATCTCTTATAGGGCAAAATCACCTCCAATTGAGAATCACAGTACTAGAGTAATAGATAATACTACTACTAGTAGTAAAAGTGAAGACTTGCGGTGTTCTGTGTGAAACACTATTCCCAGTGCTTCAGGAGTATTATCATGTTGATTCTTCCCAACAATTCTGTAAGTAGGTAACATTATGATATCCATTAACCTATAAGGAAACTGAGACACAGAGAGGATGAGCAATTTGCCAAGGTCACACATCTAGAAAGTGGAGGAGCCCAGATGGGAATCCAGATGACTCCAGAGCCTTCACTCACAATCATTTTTCGATAGCTGCTTCTTGCTGAGAGGTTTTTAAAAGATACTATTTAGTCATTTAATTTTTTCCCACAAATCTTATAAATAATTTCAAAACACATAATAATATAATGAACATCTATAAACTCATTGTGGTGGTTAAGTCTGTGTGTCAACTTGGCTGGGCCTGGTTGAGTGGCTGGGCAGCTAGATGTGGTATTCCCCATGATGAGACTGGTAATCAACACCATGGTGGAATCTACTGAGAGCAGCTGTGTAGCTGCCTTAGGGATGTGGTCTGCTTGCTGTATATAAGGAGAAGCCTCAAAGAATGGTCTCTAGCTTATAGCATGCTTGAACCCTGCATGCAGCCATGTCATTGTTCAGCAGCCTGGCAGGCTCTGCCGACCTTGGGACTTACAATGAATTTGAATTAATGGCTTGCCATGTGGTTTGGTAACACTGGGACAGTGCCATTTTATTTGTCGATCTTGGGCTTATATTAGCCTCAGCAGCCAGTTGCTGTCTGAGTGAAGAGATGCCTCTAGCTTCAGTGCGCCAGGAGCAAGAGGCAGAGCTAAAGCCCAAGGTCGTGGGGCTTTCACCCAGCCCCTAGAGCCTGGCACTTTGAACTCAGACATCTAGCCTCCCAAACTGTAAGAGAATAAACTCCTGTTTGTTCAATCATCCCATTTGTGGTATGTTCCTGGCAGAGCAGCACTACAATCAGAACATGCCTCATCTAAACTCAGTAACTATCAAGATTTTCCATACTTGATTTATTTGTTCCTTTTCCTTTCTTTCATTCTCTTTTTTCTCCTTCCCTCACTCTCTTCTTTTCTTCCTTTGCATTGTATCATTTTACCCTCTACATAGTTCAGTATGAGACTCTTAAAAACAGCCACAATGCCTATCATACCTAATAAAACTAATAATAATTCCTTGGTATCAATCCATATTCAAGTTTCCTTGACTATCACAAAAACATTTTAAGTCTTTTCAAATGCCCAGCTTTGGATCTTGAATAAGAAGGTGACATGGCTCTTCCCAGCATAGAGTGAATCCTAAAGTAAAGGAAGAGATGGTCAGGAACATTTCATAGGAACTCTTCACAGTTTGGGCTGAAAATGAAAGGAAAACACACATCTCAGCACAATGGAGATCCTGTTGCTGGTTTTGGGATATGAATCCTGACATGAGAAGGAACACGACAGATCGTTAAAGTTAATTTTAATAACAGCAGGGCACTAGGGCTAGTCTTCAGGATTCCTAAGACTCAGCTTTCTCAACGCGTATTTATGATTTCATTTCAGTGCTTGTTGATTTACTTCCAGTAGCCCATGAAAAGCCTGACTCTTTCCTTCTGTTGTCCTTGAAACACAGTGGAAATTTCTCATGAGTGGTTGAGGACTGCCCTCAGGGGGCTGAAGACAGCACAAATTGGTCTTACTTTATTTGAGGATAGCAGGATGAAGGGTGAGCAGGATTCTTGGAGATCAATGGGAATTATTGTCACGCCTTCATCCCACTTTGCCACCTGCTGGAGTAAGTTAGGGGCAATAAGTCTAACCCTCCTTGTATTAGTTTCCTATGGCTACTATAATAAATTTCCATATACCTGGTGGCTTAAAACAGCAATATTCTTAAACAGTAAGTATTCTCTTACAATTGTGGTGTGGTGGTAGGAAGTCTGAAATCAGTTTCACTGGGCTGGAATCAAAGTGTCAGCAGGACCATGCTATCTAGAGGAGAATCCTTTTCCTTGTCTTTTCCAGTTTCTGGAGCTCCAATCCTTGTGCTTGGCTCATGGCCACTTCCTGCTTCTTCAAAGACAGCAGCATAGCTCATACTTCAGCAGTCACATTACCTTCTTTTGTGTCAAATATTCCTCTGCCTCCCTTTTATAAGGAAGCTCTGGTGGCATAGTGTCTAAGGTATTTGAGTGCTAACCAGAAGGCTGGTGGTTCAAACCTACCAGCCACTCCTTGGAAGGAAGACTGGGCAATCTACTTCCATAGACTCTGGTATGATATTTAGAGCCCATAGGGATAATCCAGGATAATCTTCCATATCAAATCCTTAATTTAATCACATCTGCAAAATTACTTTTGCCATATAAGATAATATTCACAGATTTGAGGAGCTGGACCTGGATAACTTTGGGGGCCATTATTCACTGTAGAACTCCCTCACTCACTCACTCACTCACTGCTGTCAAGTCAGATCTGACTCATAGCGACCCCTCCTTGGGTTTCTGAGGTGGTATCACTATGGAAGTAGACTGCCCAAACTTCCTTCCAAGGAGTGGCTGGTGGATTTGAACCACCAGCCTCCGGGTTAGCAGTCAAATACCTTAGGCACTACACTACCAGAACTTCCTAGATGGTGCAAATACTTGGCTGATAAAAGATTGAGTGTTCAACTCCACCTAGAAGAACCTCAAAATAAAGGCCTGGTGATCTACTTCTGAAAAAGCAGCGATTGAAAACCCCATGGAGCACAGTTCTACTCCGGCACACGTGGAATCAACACAAGTCAGAGTCATATGGACAACAAATGATATTTGTTAGTTGTTATGTGCCGTCGAGTGAAACCCGACTCATAGCGACCCCTCCTTGGGTTTCCGAGGCAGTATCACTACGGAAGTAGGATTGCCCAACCTTCCTTCCGAGGAGTGGCTGGTGGGTTTGAACCACCAGCCGTCTGGTTAGCAGGCAAGTGTCTTAGCCACTATATTATTCAGCCTACCACACTCCTCTTAAGAACAATTAGTTCCAAGAGTAAAACCACTTATATTTTGAGACCACGAAGCCTTTCACAAATGTTTTTCATTTGATTATCAGAAAAATCCTTAAAGGTAGGCAGGGTTCTCCCAGAAGCAAGTCCTGAGGTGATGAGTTGAGTGCAAGGAATTTATTTGGGGGGGTTGGCCTCAGAAAGCACAAGCAGGGAATGGGGAAGTAAGACAGGGAGGGGAAGGAAGCCAATACAGGGTGTGAAATCTCACCAGTTACCTCCCTACAAAACAGGAGTTCAAACCTAATGGGATAGATACTCTGAGAAACGTGATAGAGACCTCGGTTATCCCAACCTCAGGATGAGGAGCTGGGGTTTTAGCAACCAATTCCCCATCCTTCCTTGATTGAGGGCTATTTAGGGGGCATCTACTTCTGTAGTGATACCGCCTCGGAAACCCAAGGGCGGGGGTTGCTGAGTCGGGCCCCATTCGACGGCACATAACAACAACAACCTCTCTGGCACTTTCTGTTTTCCCTGCCTGTAAGGCCAGTATTCTCAGTCAGGAAAAGATCTCAAGCAGAGAGTCACAAGCATTTGCAGCAGGCAGCCTAAATGGGGACCTAAATGCCCAGGGCTTTAGGCAAGGCACCAACAGTGTCTGCTACAATCTCTGTTTACTAATGAGACTCCTGTATTCTTTCCCCAAACACTTGTTGAATGCTTACTCTGGGCCAGACAGCATGCCAGGTGCTCATGCTCACAAATGAATTAAACAGCCTCGCACTCGAGAAACTCACAGTCTGTACAGAAGACAGATATGTAAAGAGACAAATTATAATACATTCTGGTAAGTGCTGGGCCAGCACTATAAATATTTTTGCCTGGCACATAAAAGTTGTGTAATAAAAATTTACTTTTTAAAAATAAAGTACTATGCAGTGCAGAAGACCTCTGTCTGGAAGAGCCAGAGGGGAAGACAAATGTCCCTTTCCATCATTTAAGGCAGGGTGAAGACTACCCAAAAAAAAAAAAAAAAAAAAACCCAAACTCACTGCCTTCGAGTTGGGCAACCCCTCCTTGGGTTTCCAAGGCAATATCATTATGGAAGTAGATTGCCCAATCTTCCTTCTGAGGAGTGGCTGGTGGGTTTGAACCACCAGCCTTCTGGTTAGCAGTCAAGTACCTTAGGCACTATGCCACCAGAGCTCCTCTGGGTAAAGACTAAAGACCCAAATAAGCCATTTAGATGAAATGGAGTAAGATACCAAGTGACTGGGCCAAGGACACCTGACCTGTGCATAGGAAAGCCCAGACAAAAATCCACAGGATTCCTTCCCCCCTATCCAACAGTATCTGGGAGATGAGATCTAGTTCCTATCACAATGCCCAGCACATAGTAGGTACTCAGTATTCTTGTGAAATACAAACAGAGCACTTGATCTTTTCTTAAGGGAAAATTGTGAAGTTTTACTGCTGGAAAATTAAACCATATTTTTTTTTAGGTTCTGCTATTTTCTTCTCCAATACTTGCTGATATCATCACGCTGAAAATAACAGCGAAAGATGCTGCTATGACTTCAGAATTTATATCAGTGGTCTCCCAAGTAGGATGCACACCCCAGGTATGCTCAAGCCAACAGTATAAGAGGAAAGTGCTAGAGCTTCTACTCATACTTATCTTTGAAAATTAGAAGTCAAGCTTTGCTAATATTAAAAAATGGATTGAAACTGAGCACCCCCACACAGGTCCAACTGTGAGGTAACCTGAGGCAACAAAGGAAAGTTCCATAATTCTTTTTATTTTCTCTTTATTCAAACACATTGCCATTTATGTGTACCCAGTTAAAGGTATGGTATATATAGGGTCTATTATATAATTTTAATTAAGCTACCCTCACAAAATGGGCAAGAGGCTAAAAAAGGATTCTTGCAAACAAACCTCAGGTTGAATATAATACTAATAATGCAAGCACATTATTAGTATTAGTGAAGAAGAAAATGGCAGAGCTGATATTTCTACTCCTGGTACAAGCTCTTTGTCAGCCACATTATGGAATAAAAATAGTGATGAGATAACCAGATCTGTCAAGGAGTCAGCTATGAAATTTTGAAATCATCAAGACTATGTGAAATATGGCTTCCTTTCCTGTTGTCCAGGGTCATGATAAAATTAATCTTAAAATATACACTCACCTAAATTTTTTATCCTATTTCAAGATTTTGGGAGCTTGAGGAAGGGAAGAGATGTATGTATGGTCTGCCATCTTGATCCCATCTACAACTTCATTTATCATGACTATGTAATATGGGAGCTCTGGTAGCATAGTGGCTAAGACACTTGACTGCTAACCAGAAGGCTTGCGGTTCAAACCCACCAGCCACTCCTCGGAAGGAAGATGGGGCAATCTACTTCTGTAGTGATACTGCCTTGGAAACCCAAGGTAGGGTTGCTATGAGTCAGGTCCGACTCGACAGCACATAACAACAACAACAACACAACATGTAATATCCCAGTATATTGATGTAGCATAATTTATATAATTGGTTTCTATTTTTCCATATTAAAATTAACACTGTAATCAACGTCCTTATATATAAATTTTGGCATATGACTCATTGTTTCTGAAGAAATCTTTTTAATGCCTATTTAATAAAACAGTAAAATAAGTTGGTCTCTGGATTTTCATAAACATATATGTTATCAAAAAGTTGAATACGTCAATGCATTATTATGTTTAAGGACAATAAAATAAGAAAATAGGATTAATCTTCAGTTTGAAGATCAAACCATACCAGAATTCTTTTTTCAACTCTTCATGATTCCTAACAGACCATTTTTTTGCCCCTTTTTTTTTAATCCCCTTACCAAAGTTTTATACAGAATCAAACGAAACAATGTGGAGAAAGATCTAAGCTGTTGAACAAATTCAGTCACAGAGCGCAAATGATATTTGGCCAGAACTACTGATACTTGAAAAGGTTTTAAATCTAACACTTTTAATGTAGACTAGCTTTATTTTTTTAGGTAAGAAAAGATTTGTGAAAATTATAGGGTTCCTACATACTTTGTACTGTGCTTTGCACAGTCTAATGAACTCTAATGAGCTGCAAGAGTTTTTAAAACTCTGTTAATTCAGCATTGGAAAAACAATCAAAACTACTTTACATTTCTGGAGGCTCCAAGTAAAATGAGGAAAGTTAGGAGCTCTGGTAGCGTAGTGCCTAAGGCACTTGACTGCTAACCAGAAGGCTGGCGGTTCAAACCCACCAACCACTCCTCGGAAGGAAGGTTGGGCAATCTACTTCCATACGACCTCAGAAATCCAAGGAGGGGTCGCTATGAGTCCATAACAACAACAACAAAGGGGGTAAGTATAACCTCCATCAGGAATCCAAGTCACCTCCCAGAAAATAGATAAGGTGGGAGGAGGTGGCAATGTAGAGAACTCAGGAACACGACCAGGTACATAAGAGGCCCTCAATAAATATTTGTTAAATAAATGAATCAAAATTATAGCCAATGAGAAAAACCTCGAACCTCTTCTTTGTTGTTGTTGTTATATGCCGTCAAGTTGGCCCTGACTCATAGCAACCCCTCCTTGGGTTTCCGAGGCGGTATCACTACGGAAGTAGGATAGCCCAACCTTCCTTCCGAGGAGTGGCTGGTGGGTTTGAACCATCAGCCTTCTGGTTAGCAGTCAAGTGCCTTAGCACTATGCTACCAGAGCTCCTTCGAACCTCTTCTAGGTACATCAAAAAATCATCTTTCAACCACAAGAGGGAAAAAAATAGGGTATTTATTATTTTCATATTACTTAAAATTGATGTCTTTGAATTATTGTATCAGTGAAGAATATTGAATATACCACGGACTTCCAGAAGAACAAACCAATCTGTTTTGGAAGAAGTACAGCCAGAATGCTCTTTAGAAGTGAGGATGGTGAGGCTTCATCTCACTTACTTTGGACATGTTATCAGGAGGGACCAGTCCTTGGAGAAGGACATGCTGGTTGATTAAGTAGAGGGTCCGTGAAAGAGAGATGGATTGACAATGAGATGGATTGACACAGTGGTTGCAACAATGGCTCAAGCACAGCAACAATTGTGAGGATGGCACAGGACTGAGCAGTATTTTGTTATGTTGTAAATAGGGTCACTATGAATTGGAACCAATTTTCACATAGGGTTGCTATGAATTGGAACCAACTCAGTGGCACCTAACAACAACAACACAAATTTGAAAACAAGATTAAAAGAAACCACAAAATGTTGGTTAATGTAGACTTAGGAAGGACTTCAAGGTCCAACCTCAAAGTTAACATGAAAAATCTACTTGATCAATTTTCATGTTTTCTCACCATTTCAGTTCATACCATATTCCCTTCTGCAAGGAAGACTGGAAGGAAAAAGGTAGAAGCAATTTGTTGTTGTCAGGTGTTGTGCAGTCAGCTCCGACTCATAGCAACCCTGTGTACAACAGAACAAAACACTGCCCTGTCCTGCACCAGGCTCACGATACTGCTGTACCTGAGTCCATCGTTGCAGCCACTGTGTCAGTCCATCTCATTGAGCACCTTCCCCTTTTTCAATGACCCTCCACTGTGCCAAGCATAATATCCTTCTCCAGGGAATGGTCCCTTCTGACAACATGACCAAAGTAGGTGAGACGAAGTCTGGCCATTCTCAATTCCAAGAAGCATTCTGGCTACACTTCTAGGACAGATTTGTTAGTTCTTCTGACAGTCCATGGTACTTTCAGTATCCTTCACCAACACCACAACTCAAAAGAATCAACTCTTCTTTGGTTTTCCTTATTCATTTTTCAGCTCTCACATGCATAATGAGGTGGTTAAAAGCACCCTGGTTTGGGTTAGCTGCACCTTAGTCTTCAAAGAAACATCTTAGCTCTTCAACACTTTATAGAGGTCTTTTGCAGCAGATTTGCCCAGTGCATTAAGTCATCTGACTTCTTGGGTCCTGATTCCATTGGTGTTGATTGTGGAACCAAGTAATATTAAATCTTTGACAACTCACTCTTTTCTCCATTTATTGTGATGATTCTTACTGGTCCAGTTGTGAGTATTTTTGTTTTCTTGATGTTGAGGTGTAATCCCTATTGCAGAATGTAGTCTTTAAACTTCATCAGTAAATGCATCAAGTCATCTTCACTTTCAGCAAGCAAGATTGAGTCATCTGCATATTGCAGGTTGTTAATGAGTCTTCCTCCAATCCTGATGCCATGTTCTTCTTCATATAGTCCAGCTTCTCAGGTTATTTGCTCAGCATACAGATTGAATAAGTATGATGAAAGGATACAGCCCTGATACACTCCCTTCCTGATTTTAATCCCCTTGGGCTGTTCAAACGACAGCCTCCTGGTCTATGTATAGATTCCTCATGAGCACAATTAAGCATTCTGGAATTCCCATCCTTCTCAATGTTATCTGTAATTTGTCATGATCCACACAGTCTAATGCTTTTGCACAGTCAATAAAATGCAAGTAAACATTTTTATGGTATTCTTTGCTCTAAGCCAAGATCCATCTGACATCAACAATGATATCTTTTATTCCACATCCTCTTCTGAATCCAGCTTGCATTTCTAGAAGTTCCCTGTCAATATACTGCTGCAACCATTTCTGAATTATCTTCAGCAAGATTTTACTTGTATGATCTTCATGATATTGTTTGATAATTTCCACATTCTGTGGGATCACCTTTCTTTGGAATGGGTAAAAATATGGACCTCTTCCAATCAATTGGCCAGGCAGCTGTCTTCCAAATTTCTTGGCACAGACGAGTAAGTGCCCCCAGCACAGCATCCATTTGTTTAAACATCTCAGTGGGCATCTGTCAATTCCTGGAGCCTTGTTTTTTACCAATTCCTTCAGTGCAGTTTCAACTTCTTCCTTCAGTACCATTGGTTTTTGATTTTATGCCACCTCTTGAAATGAATGAACATCAACCAATTCTTTTTGGTATAGTGACTCTGTGTATTCCTTCCATCTTCTTTTGATATTTCCTGCATCGTTTATTATTTTGCCTATGTTGTTGTTGTTGTTATGTGCCATCGAGTCGGCCCCGACTCATAGCGACCCCTCCTTGGGTTTCCGAGGCAGTATCACTACGGAAGTAGGATTGCCCAACCTTCCTTCCGAGGAGTGGCTGGTGGGTTTGAACCGCCAGCCGTCTAGAATCTTGCAATATTGCAACTCAAGGCTTGATTTTTTTCTTCAGTTCTTTCAGCTTCATAAATGCTGAGCATGTTCTTTTCTTTTGGTTTTCTAACTCCAGGTCTTTGCACATTTCATTATAATAATTAACTTTGTCTTTACGACCTGCTTTTTGAAATCTTCCATTCAACTCTCTTATCTTGTCATTTCTTCCATTTGTTTTAGCTACTCTCCATTCAAGAACAAGTTTCAGAGTCTCTTCTGACACCCATTTTGGTCTTTTCTTCCTTTCCTACCTTTTTAATGACCTTTTGCTTTCTTCATATATGATGTTCTTGATGTCATCCCATAATTCATCTGGTTTTTGGTCACTGGTATTCAATGCAACAAATCTATTCTTTAGATGGTCTCTAAATTCAGGTGGTATATAATCAAGGTCATATTTTGGCTCTTGACTTGTGGACTTGTTTTAATTGTCTTCAGCTTCAGCTTTAGCTTGCACATGAGTAGTTGATGGTCTGTTCCAAAGTGAGCTCTTGGCCTTGTTTTGGCTGAAGATATTAGCTTCTCCATTGCCTCTTTGCACAGATGTAGTCTATCTGACTCCTGTGTATTTCATCAGGTGAAATCCACATGTTTAGCTACCATTTACATTATTGAAAAAGTGTATTTGCAATGAATAAGTCATTGGTCTTACAAAATTCTATCATGCAACCTCCAGCATCATTTCTATCACCAAGACCATATTTTCCAACTACTGGTGATTCTTCTTTGTTTCTAACTTTCGTATTCTAATCACCAGTAATAATCAACACATCTTGATTACATGTTTGGTCAATTTCAGACAGCAGAAGTTGGTAAAAATCTTAAATATCCTTGTCTTTGGGTTTGGTGGTTGGTGAGTAAATTTGAATAATAGTAGTATTAACTGGTCTTCCTTGTAGGCATATGGATATTATCCTGTCACTGATAACACTGTACTTCAGGATGGATCTTGAAACATTCTTTGTGGCAATGAATGCCATGCCATTCCTCTTCAATTTGTCATTCCCAGCATGGTGGATCATATGATTGTCTGATTCAAAATGGCCAAAACCAGTCCATTTCAGCTCACTAGTGCCTAAGATATCAATCTTTATGTGTTCCATTTCATTTTTGACAACTTCCAATTTTTCTAGATTCATACTTCATACATTCCATGTTCTGATTACAATGGATGTTTGCAGCTGTTTCTTCCCATTTTGAGTCATGCCACATCAGCAAATAGAAGTCCTGGAAGCTTTACTCCATCCACATGATTCAGGTCAACTCTATTCTGAGGAGGTAGCTGTTTCCCAGTCATATTTTGAGTGCCTTCCAACCTGAGGGTCTCATCTTTCGGCAGCATATCAGACAATGTTTCAGGGCTATTCATAAATTTTTCAAGTAATGTATCAGACAGTGTTTCACTGCTATTCATAAGGTTTTCACTGACCAATTCCTTGAGGAATTGCAGGATCTAAGCATGCCAAAAAGCTCAAAATCTTTCTCAAAGCATCTTCTTATATATTGGAAGCAGATCACTTCCCTAAGGCAGCTACTCAGCTGCTCATAGTAGATTCCGCCATGGAGTTGATTACCAGTCTCATCATGGGAAACTACATCCAGCTGCCACTCAAAACCAGGCCCAGCCAAGTTGACACATAACCTTAACTACCACACATGGCTGTAAATCTTTGTTCCGAGGAGAAGCTAGATGGTTTGAACCACCGACCTTTTGGTTAGTAGCCAAATACCTTAACCACTACACCACCAGAATTTTTTATTAGCTTTTTTCAC
>NW_006921872.1:2092693-2094169 GCF_000298275.1 Orycteropus afer afer | reverse complement strand
AACCAACCAATCAAAACATCAGAATTCTAAGCACCTGAGAGAGAGCAGGAACCTCCCAGAACATTGCTTTGTGTCACTCCCAACAGAAATACTCCAGGTGGACAACTTTAGCAATCAGGAGCTCCTCAGTTGCTCATGGCAAATCCCACCTTGGAGTTTACAAAGACTTATGGGTAGAAAAGCCACTAAGTAATTTACTATACCACAGGTGTCATAAATTATTGTTTTGATATATGTTTTATGTCATTGATTATTCCAATAGGAAAGATTCCTAGAACCATAATGCCTAAGCCAAAATGGAGCAAGATGAACCCTACAAGTTAAACTGTAACAGGCCTGTCCAGAACTTTTATGTCCATTATACATACATGTTTTATATATATTCTGTTCAATATGGTAGCCACTTGATCACAAGAGGAGGTCCACTTGCCACATATAGTTACTGAGCATTTGAAATGTGGCTAGTGTAAATGAGACACTTCATTTAAAATTTTACTTAATTTAAACTAAAAGAACATAGATTTTTAAAAATTAAATGACTACTATATTGGACAGTGCAGCATATAGATAATTTTGTTGTTGTTGTTGTTGTTATTTGCCATCGAGTCGACCCCGACACATAGCGACCCCTCCTTGGGTTTCCGAGGCAGTATCGCTACGGAAGTAGGATTGCCCAACCTTCCTTCCGAGAAGTGGCTGGTAGGTTTGAACCGCCAGCCTTCTGGTTAGCAGTCAAGTGCCTTAGGCACTATGCTAGCAGAGCTCCTATAGATAATTTACGGTCTGCTTTTTTCTACTTTCAGAGACTTCCCAAAATTGGCCCTCCATTCTGGTTCCACAGCACTGAGTTCAGGAATGTAGTCAGACAGGTTAATTTTGTTTATGGCTTGTGGACCGTGCATGCCATTTGGATGTCTATAGCTCCAAGATTGTTGAAGTTCATGACTCTTTTTATCTACTCCCTCGGGGAAGTAACTGTAAACCCATAACTGTATCCAATTATAACTATCTCATTCAGGAAACATAAAGTCAAGTTTTTCTTTGTAATCTAATAGAAACATAGATAGTACCCCCAGCATAATCTAACAAAGAGGTTTTGAGTATGAAATACTGGGAAAGTTGTCTTTTCTCCATCCTTAATGTAGACTATCTTATTAGAAATGAGACAACTCTTAAGAACATTAAACAGTCACAGTACGTTAATTTTATCCATCTCCCAGGAAAATAAAAAATGATCACATAGTGACATCAGAAGTTCCCAAAGACCCCATAGTTATTCCAGAACAGGATCTAACATTTTTTCCAAAATTTTGTATTTTTTTCAAAACCATTAGGTCTGTAATGTTTCCTTTATCTTAAGCTAAGTTCTAATAAATATTCAGTGCTCTTTCTGAAGATGGTCAGCCAAAATGATAAAGACTTTCAACAAAATGGATTGACAGAGTGGCTACAACAATGGACTGAAACATAGCAACA